>NC_134691.1:21288065-21535089 GCF_050947455.1 Rhinoderma darwinii
TTCCCATTTTTCCCTTAAAATAATGTTAGAAAAAATAAAAGTTAACATAACTGGTATCGCCGCGTCTGTAAAAGTCCAATCTATCACAATATGGCGTTGTTTAACCTGCACGGTGATTGCCGTAAAAATAAAAAATTATAAAATATTTTTTTGGTCACCTAAGCTCTGTAAAAAAAAATAAAATAAAAGTGATCAAAAAGTCGCATATACCAAAAAATAGTATCGGTGAAAACTACAGCTCGGGTCGCAAAAAATAAGCCCTCACATCGCTAAATTAAGGAAAAATTAAAAACGTATGGCTCTCAGAACATGGCGACACAAAACATTTATTTTTTTTAGCAAATAGGTGTTTTTTTTTAAAGTGGTAAAACATAAAACAAAACATATAAATTTGGTATCGCCGTAATCGTTTCAACCTGTAGAATAAGGTGCACATGTAGTTTTTACCGCCAGATGGACGCCGTAAAGACGAAACCCCCCCAAAAAATGGTGTAATCGCTGTTTTTATCCAATTTTACCCTACAAATCCGGCTTTCCAGTACATTATGTGGTACAATAAATGGTGCCATGAAAAACTACAACTTGTCCCGCAAAAGTTTTTTGTAGCGGACCAAAAAAATTGTTTCTGAGAAATTTGTGAACTGTATTTGTAATGTCGGGGTAGGGAGACAGACAGGTGAGCCCTAATCTACCCGCCACTCAGTCCCTGCCTACTTGCAACGACCCACCCTAGGCGACGGGTACAACTGGGCGACGGTCCCTACACTCAATAGGTGCACGACAGACAAACAGACAAGGGTACAAAAAAGCCAGGGAAATGGGGAAGCTGCCCACGGGGACACCGTGAGCAATAAGCGAAGTGAACGAGCCGAGTCAAAACAGGAGATGAGCGAGGTACAAAAACGCAGAGCAGAAGAGTGGTCAGTAAAGCCAAGGTCAATCACAAGCAGAGGATCAGTAGTTCAAGAAGCTGCAGAAGGGCCAGGAAACCAGCAGAGAAGAATCACAAGCAAAGGAGAAACATGAAAGGCAGATATAAATAGACAGAGGGCGGGAGCTAGCTCCGTCTGGCCAGGCTGTGATAGGCTCTCCCACTCCTAAGCCTGCCATCCTGGGTGGTGGAAGATGGAGTCAGTCTCACAGACATAGAAGCAGGTGCAGACTGACTAACTATGGGCGTCGACACAGAAGTTGTGTCTGGCAGATCCTTTAGGGTATGTTCACACGGCCTATTTACGGACGTAATTCGGGCGTTTTTGCCCCAAATTACGTACGAAAATAGCGCCTCCATAGCGCTGACAAACATCTCCCCATTGAAAGCAATGGGCAGACGTTTGTCTGTTCACACGCGGCGTAATTTACGCACCGCTGTCAAATGACGGCGCGTAAATAGACGCCCGCGTCAAAGAAATGACCTGTCACTACTTTGGCCGTAATTGGAGCCGTTATTCATTGACTCCAATGAATAGCAGCGCCAATTACGTCCATAATTGACACGGCGTTCAAGTGCCTGCACATGCCGTTATGGCTGAAATTACGGGGATGTTTTCAGGCTGAAACATCCCCGTAATTTCAGCCATTACGGAAGCCCTTGTGTGAACATACCCTTACAGTATTATTCCAAGAAGTCTGATTGAGCCCATTGGCTCTTAAGTTTGGTATTGGCATTGAGGTTTGGTATTTTTTTGGTACATATGACAGGAATACATCGAAGATTAAAAAGATTATGCGGACATATTGGAGTATCCTAAGGCAAGACCACAGCTATGGCCCTTTATTTCTCCCTCATTGCTCAAAGGGAGTTTTCAGGTACTAGAAACCCCCTCCCTGAGGGTATGTTCACACGATGAGAGGTATTTACGTGTGAAAAGACAGACTGTTAACAGCTGCCTAGTTTCACACGTAAATGCTCCTCCTCGCATTTTGCGAGCCGTCTGAGATGCTCGTAAATCTTGAGCTGTGCTTCATTGAGTTCAATGAAGAACAGCTCAAATTACGTGGCAAAGAAGTGCCCTGCACTTCTTTGCCGAGGCAGTCCATTTACGCGTCGACGACGCGTAAATTACAGGTCGTCTGCACAATACGTCGGCAAACCCATTCAAATGAATGGGCAGATGTTTGCCGACGTATTGTAGCCCTATTTTCAGGCGTAAAACGAGGCATAATACGCCTCGTTTACGCCTGAAAATAGGTTGTGTGAACCCAGCCTTAAGTGTGCCCCTGCATCCAGTGCTATTCTTGCCATCAAAACGACGCATACATAGATGGAAGCCATAATGCCAGTGTAGTCAGGGTTGCAAAGACTGGATACAATTATAACAGACCCTCAGCTGTGATAAGTAGTAGGTCGGTAAGGATTTTTAAACGCTAAGGGATCACTGATATATTATATGCCATACCACAATATAACTAAACAAAATAGTATTTGGGTAAAAAGTATAATGGGGAAACCCCTGCTGACAGAGATACAGAAACACAACCATCATGGGCAGTGGTGCAACGATCGCGGTCACAGAGGGTGCAACCAGGATCAAGCTCGGAGGGGAAGGGGGCACGCAGACTCTGGACTCCCTAAGGGTATGTTCACACGCTAAATCAAAAACGACTTTACACAGGTGTTTTCAGAGAAAACAGCCTCCGATTTTCAACCGTTTTTTCTAGATGTTTTTGGAGCTGTTTTTACATTGACACAATGAAAAACAGCTCCAAAAACGTCTCAAGAAGTGACATGCGCCTTCTTTTCACAGGGCCTTTTTTTACGCACTGTTTTCGAAAACGCCGGTGTAAAAAACCGCCCCGTCTGAACGAAACGCAGTTTTTTTCCATTGAATAAAATGGGCAGATGTTTGTAGGCGTTTAGCTACTGTTTTTTCAGGCATATTTTGAGGCGTTTACACCCCGAAATATGCCTGAAAACACATGACCATGGGATTACAGAGCTCGCCCCATTTCGAACCCTTTTGCTTAACCTTCCTTCCATACTGTCCACCCCCTTTCTTGCTTCCAGGCCTTTTTCCCCTCCCCCCATGTCACTCTCCTATCCCCAGTGAGACACACGAGACAGTGGGTTGGAAAATTTTGGCCACAGCAGCCATTTTATTAACAAATTTTCATGAACATAAAACATAACTTTATAAATAACATTACTAGGAAAGGGGAAGTCCTTGGAGCTCCAAAACTTTGGCGCCTAACTGCCCCCTGTATAGCTACTTACCCCCAGCCGTCTCCCTACAGGCTCAGAGGCACCTTTCTGCTCCGCAGTTGGCTTGCCAAGTATGTAAAACCACTTCCCGGGACACCACCCAGCAGGAGGCCAAAATACGCCCATCTCCATGAGCAATTATGTATTTGTTAGGGACCATACCTCTGATGAATCCCCCACTTCAAATTACCACCAACTCCAAGGACCCCCCAATCCTCCAACAAAGCCACCGTGACTCCGCTCCTACCAGTCACCACCAGCCGACTCCTGTAAAAGAAAAAACACCAGCAGCAACAAAGAATCCACATCGCTAAACAAAACATAACACCTGTCCTTAAGGGAGGGCGGGCGGGACAAGGTCTAAACTGTTTTTCCTGGGGCGTGAATGGCGCGAACCTGTCCCTCACCCTTCCTATATGCCCTCTGTTAACCTCGCCCCCTTCTCCTCCACCTTCCTCCCCCTCCTCCATTTGAACTTTTCACCTCATTCCTTCTCTCCTGCAACCCTGGTCATGTCTGCCTCCCCCAATCACTTCCTGATGTGTCCGGCTGTTTCTGCATGTAAACATACCCTAAGACTGCCACATCAGGCCCGAGCAAAGGTCTGCACCCCGGTACGGGACACGAGGATGTGCGCTGCATCACATATAACCAGGGGTGAACCTCGCCCCTCTGCTGCCTGAGGGGAACTATAAAAAGATGCCCCCCCCCCCCCAAATCTATCAGAGTTTTCTCATTACTGGCTTTACACATCAAACACGCAATATATAAATTTTTTAACCCCGTAATACAGAAGGTATTTTGGCCGCAAGTACCGGACCGAACTCAGTGCAGGGAGCCGGGCTCCTAGCATCATAGTTATGTACGATGCTAGGAGTCCCTGCCTCTCTGCGGGACAACTGTCCCGTACTGTAATCATGTTTTCAGTACGGGACAGTAGTTCCACGGAGAGGCAGGGACTCCTAGCGTCATACATAACTATGATGCTAGGAGCCCGGCTCCCTGCACTAAGTTCGGTCCGGGACTTGCGGCCGAAATACGTTCGTCCATTACGGACGTTAATGTGCTCGTGTGAACCCAGCCTTAGTGACCAGAGCAATTTTGGCAGTTTTGCTATTCACAGATGTAACGCAGTATAACTCTGTATGTGTTTTATGTATCGATGTGAATTTTGCACTGTTTTCTTGGGACATGTGGTGCTTCCTTTTTGTGGTATATATGTATGGGTAACATTTTTGTTACTTTTTTTTTATAGCCGTGGAAAGACAGAAAAAAAAGAACATTTTTGATTTTTCATCATTTAAAATGTAACAGTTTGAAGATAAAAGTAATTGTATCATAGAAATGGATTGTAATCAGGGGCGTAACTAGGAAAGACTGGGCCCCATAGCAAACATTTGACTGGGGCCCCCCTCCCCTGGGTGTCACACAACCACCCCCCCTTTTGTAGATAGTGCCTTTTTTACAGCCCCCCCCCCCTGTAGATAACGCTATACAGCCCCCCCCCCCCCCTCTGTAGATAACACTGTCAGGTCCGTATGACAATGTGCTCGTGTGTGTAGACCTGTTCTCAGGGGGGCCTGAAGCATGGCCGGTATCTTCCCCACTGCAGACGTTGTGTGTAAGTGACAGGGGAACAATGGTATCCCAGGTATTGACCTGATGTTTGTACAATAAGATATCAGCAGTTCTCCAGATGTTATCCCAAAGTTAGTTTGTTTAATAATTGTATTTAAGAAGTGTTGTGGGAATATTAAATACTGAGGTTAAGTTTTATGTAAAGTTCTGGACCAGCCTTAGCATTGGACTATTAGAGTCATGCGTCAGATAAAAGGTACAGAAGCGGAATATTCCCATTCGAAAACATTTTTATTTGTTTATTTTTATTTTTGCTGTGAAAGGGAAATTTTAGAGCAGAGAATTCTGTGCAGTGTATATGTGTAAGTATAGATATGTATATAAAGAAGGAGAATCAGTTTGTAAGTTTTAGTTACTGACCAGTGTGAACGTTTGATGTAAAGATGCTATTTGTTAATGTTTTTCTTCAATTGAATTATCTGATTAAGATCAATTAATGTTTATGCAATGAAAAAGCTTGTTCTCCACAGGAAGAGTCCAACTGGGAGCGGAAGGCGTGAGAACCAGATTCTGACAGAATGTGGATGGATAAAGGAAGGTAAACCGGTACCCCCCAAGGCACTCTTGATGGCTTTTGCATTGATGGTGTATGACCTCACATATGCCCCAAGACTGCAAGGATCGATTTGGTAAGATCTAATTGGTATGTCCCAGGTTTTACAGCTGTCGCTGCTAAATTCTGTTAGAGCTGTTTGATTTGCCTACAGAACAGTCCTGGCAGACCGGTGCCAACCTTATCATACCCGCCTCCCACAAAGAGAACCGACCTTGAGAGGCCTTCCCAGGTAGAACGAACCAGATTAGAGTAAGAAAAATAGGTTTAAGACGCTTGTCAGATAAACATGTGGAATCAGTGTATCTTTCTGTGAGGTGGAGATGTTCCAGGCAATCAGCTGAGATCAAGGTACAAATCCTGCTGAAAGGGTATCACCAAGTGCAAATGAAATGTACCCAGTAATCACACATCTTCTAGGTGCCCTGTCCATTGTAACAGAGAAGTTTTTCCATATATATATATAAAGGTGTTTGATGTTGTTTAAGGGCCTGATATTATTGTATGTACTTAGAACAACGTTTATAGTGTATGCGGATGATGTTATCACCAGATTAGTATTTATTTTAACAATTGACAAGAGTTGGGGGTCCCCAGCAAGTGCCAGTAAATATGAACAATAAGACTTTTAACATGATGAACTCCATCACTGAGATACGGCAGGCACAGCCTGAGCCAGTACAACGCGTTTATCATGAACTGACGGCAGTGTCACAATTCTAAGCGGCCGCCCAGACAAGTAACTTGCCAGAGGAAGAGTACAGATGCCGAGGGTTTGATAGTCACAATACAACTCCACTAATCCGCCTACGTGGGATCTCACCCCAGGCTCACAACATGAGGTGCTATGTACAGCCTGATGACGTAAACTAAAGGAGACGGTGTCGGACAGATGAGAAGGACCAAACCAAGTCCTGATGACATCAGCAAAGTAAAGACCAAAGACCTGAGTGAATCCGTCAGCAGGATCAAGTGTTTTGATAATTAAGTGACCAGGAGGGGGTAATAATAACTCCCCCACTGGACACCAACGTAGTCTGACTCCACAATTGTGTGGGTTACCCTGATGGTGACAGTCAGTGAAGAGCAGAAGACAGGAGAAGAAGAAGACGATGGTGTACAGGACTGGCAATGAACTGATGGGACCCGAGACCTGAGGGTGATAGCATGAGATTGGTGATAGCATTATGTTATTAGCTGAGGCCCTATTGTTTGTAATGTCTGAGGTTTATAATTATAATGTGTGTAAATATGCCACGGTGCTGCAAATTACAATCTGAGGAGTTTTATGTGAAGGTGTGAGGTGAAGGTCACTGTGCTGCCCATGACCTGTCATATCTGCAGGGGTAAAGTCCCATTAGGACAGTAAGTGACAGTGCGACAATTATTACTGTTAATAAAAATGTAGACCGGATTAATATATATATATTACAACCAGCAGTGGTTTGTAGATTATATCAAGACAACCATCCTGTATCCAGAGGAGAATAGGGAAAGTTAGGACCACTCCGACACCTTGGAAGTCCAGGTACAAAGGGGGGTTACTCATCAGGAGTAGCTCGTCTCAAGCTGGTGAAGAAATCCAAAACCCCAACCCGCCTGGTTCGAGTGGTCAGTGGTAGGTTGCTAGGCAAGACTCAGGGATAGAGTAATAATATTTTTAGGGGGGACTGTCAGGGATCATTACTATGTATATTGTCTGAAAAATATTATCCTCACACATATGTATATACATTTCAGTTCTTTGTGTAATATACTGATATATATAACAAGTTCTTTGTTCATGTCGGACACACCTATGGAAGACACCGCCCCCTGGAATGCAAAGAGGAGTGTGCAGAAGAATGTATAGGAAAAGTTACAGCTGGGGAGCGAATAGAATTTAAGCAAGTCACACATCTATAGGGAGGGGCATGTGTCTTCTCTGTGTGTGTTTCTTTGTTCTGAATAAAGTTCAGTTCCTCCTGGCTGACATTGAAGCTGTACCTCAGACATTTGTGTGGTGTACTTCTCTCCAGGCATGCCTTCAGCTTTCAATTTACAGAGGTGGTTATTCGGTGTGAAATACGGACCTGACAACACCATATATCCCCCTGTAGAGAACGCCATACAGCCCCCCTGTAGAGAACGCCATACAGCCCCCTGCAGAGAACGCCATACAGCCCCCCTGTAGGGAACGCCATACAGCTCCCCCCCTGTTGGGAACGCCATACAGCCACCCCCCCTGTAGGGAACGCCATACAGCCACCCCCCCTGTAGGGAACGCCATACAGCCACCCCCCCCCTGTAGGGAACGTCATACAGCGTCCCCCCTCCCAAAAAAATGCGACCTACAGTGTGTCCTACAAAATACATGTATCCCCTCTCCACAGGATCTCCACAGGATAGGGGATACATGAGTGATCGCTGGCAGCGATAGGGAGAACGGGGGACTGAAAGTCCCCCTGAACTTCTCCATGACAAACCTCTGACTTCCGGCGTCTGCGCAGCTCAATAAAAATGAAAGGAGCGCTGGTCACGCATGCGCACAAGCACGACCGGCGCTCCATTCATTTCTACGGAGCTGCCGACACAGACCCCGGAAGTCCGAGGTTTGTGATGGAGAACTTCAGGGGACTTTCAGTCCCCCGTTCCCCCTATCAATGCCAGCGATCACACATGTATCCCCTATCCTGTGGAGATCCTGTGGAGAGGGGATACATGTCCTGTGGAGATCCTGTGGAGAGGGGATACATGTCCTGTGGAGATCCTGTGGAGAGGGGATACATGTCCTGTGGAGAGGGGATACATGTCCTGTGGAGAGGGGGGGGGGGGGATACATGTCCTGTGGAGATCCTGTGGAGAGGGGATACATGTCCTGTGGAGAGGGGATACATGTCCTGTGGAGAGGGGGGGGGGGATACATGTCCTGTGGAGAGGGGATACATGTCCTGTGGAGAGGGGATACATGTCCTGTGGAGAGGGGGGGGCATACAAGTCCTGTGGAGAGGGGTGGGGGGATACATGTCCTGTGGAGAGGGGGGGGATACATGTCCTGTGGAGAGGGGGGGGGATACGTGTCCTGTGGAGAGGGGGGGGATACATGTCCTGTGGAGAGGGGGGGGGGGATACATGTCCTGTAGAGAGGGGGGGGATACATGTCTTTTGCTCTATTTTTCGCCTTCAGGACCAGACACCGTTTAGCCATTTTTAGCACGTGTTCGTTAAATGGCTATAACTTTTTTATTTGTTGGGCTAACGATGTGATTTTTGCGACGTTTTTTGCGTAGACAATGCAGGTTTCATTTTTTATCGTTTTTATACACACCTTTTTTGCTATTTTAGAATTTTTATTCATAAAGTTTGAAAATAATAGTAAAAAAATAAGCTTTTTTACATTTCAGCTATTTTTTTTTTGGGTAATAACATAGTTTTACCCTAAAATAGACCTTTTATTTGTGATCGTCATTATCTACCGTAAATTTTTATATATTACATGTCTATATTAGGGTAATTGGGTCAGCGCTAGTGGTACAACAATGATTGGCGGGGGGGAAAGTTTTTTTTTGGGGTGGATATTTTATGTGTGTTTATTATTTACATTTTTTTTGCACTTTATTATTTTTTTATTACTATGGTCTGTCCCTCAAAGGTCAAAGAAGACCTTTGGGGAACTTTATATTTTTTTGTTCTTTCTTTTACACCATGTTTTTCCACTGTAACTGGAGCTGCACAGCAGCCCCAGTTACAGGGGAAATCAGCCCTCTCATAGAGACGATTGTCACTAATAGGGCTGTGCTGGGTCTAGTAAGACCCAGCAGCAGCCTGCCACTAACGGCACCCGGCGATCATGTGACCAGTCACATGATCACCGGGAGGAATAGAGACAGCGGCGCTGCTGCTGTCTCTATTCCTGTACACAGCGCGCATTCAGCGCTGTGTACAAGTGATCAGAGAAGACAGAAGCAGCGAAAGCTGCTTCTATCCTCTCCTCCGGGTTCCCGGCAGTCACTGACAGCCAGAGACCCGACATTCAGCTGCCCGATCGCGCGGGCAGCAAGTTAAAACCCGAGCCGTAGAAAGTCTATGGCTCGGGTTTTAAGGACCCTGACCGCTGGCCGTAAAAATACAGCCAGCGGTCAGGAACCAGTTAATGGCAGAGCGGGGAGATACCTCCCTGCACTGCCGTAGTGATCAGTGGCGTCCCGCTGTAGCAGCCATAGCGGCTGCTAGCGGAGCCTCCGGCCATGGTGGGGGTCATGCCGCGGGCCCCGTAGCAGCCGCTACTGCTGCTACGGCGGTAGTTACGCCACTGATTGTAATATATTTTTTCATTTATCCTGATCATAAGGACACCTGACTTGGAGGTGTAGATTATTTTTTTGGACCAGAAATATAGTATAAAACACAAGTGCTCCTTTTCTCAATTGCGCACTAAAATGTCTTCATTTCGTTTTTTACACCATGGTAGTAATGTAGGGGTAATGGACTGGAAGTCCAATAAATAATGGTAAAAAAACATTGTGTTCTACAAACTAGACACTCTAAAGTCTATTTCTAGCGGCTCAATTTCTGTTTTAACCCTTTACACTTTTTACAGAATTTGTCCAAACTTGGGCCAAAAGAATGTAAATTGCATTTTTTTTTCTACAAAAGTGTCACTTTTCTTAAGCCATTTCGAAACACCATATGAGATATTGGTAAAAGTGACCCCTTTCCACATTCTGCTATTTCTCCGGTGTACGGCGATACCAAATATGTGTGTCTAATCTATTATACGGACCCGTTATAGGGCATATCATAGAAGGAGTCCATTTTGGCTTTTGGAGGCCTTTTTACGGCAGAGCTGATTTTAGGGAACCGCGCTATATTTGCCGTGGTACTGCCGGTCATTTTGACAAGTATAAATGTCCTGCTAATATTCATCTAGGGGTATAGTGAGTATTTTTAATAGGTGGAAAGAAATAAAAAGTAGGTCTTTCCAGAAAATACAGTATTGCTGCATCTTCACAGGGAAACATTATCCATAAAGTAACCCTCCCTTTTGGTTCTCCCTACAAATACAGTGTGAAAGTGAATAATGTGGGACTGTATGATAAATTTCAAAGCAGGGATAGTTACAGGGACCAGGATTACAGGGACATGTAGGGCAATAAAATCCTGTGTCCCTTCGTATGCCATTTTTGCTGCACACTCTGCATCGCTTTTGGGGGTATTGTTTTTTTTCAGTAGCCGGCACAGGGTGTACAAAGTGACGTTCCACAAGCCGTCAGACATCTTCTGCCTCATGGCTGTGTCTGGGGTCAGGGGACTCAAATAAAAGGTGTTCAATCATGTTCTCCAGAAATAAAAAAAGAGTATTTTGCCCATTTGATTTTTGTACAGCACAAAGCCGCTGAATGCTGCCATCTGAATAAGGTGAATGGCCACCTTTTTACACCAGGTGCGGGACTTTCTTTGCACCAGCTATGGCTGTAAAGCCGGGTCAGACAAATCCACTGCCCCCATGAATTTATTATAGTCTGTGATGCAGACCGGCTTCTCTTTATCAGAGGGGGCACCACGTTCCCTCACTGTCACTTTTGTGTCTGTGTGAACAGTGCTTAGCATGAACACATCCTTGCGGTCATTACATTTTATTTCAGGAAGGTTTCCACTGCAAAGACCACTTGATTCCCCCTTCTCAGGCGTTTTCTCACCCGCTCCTGTGGCAGCCCCTTCTGTATTTGCGGATTGTTCCACAAGCTCCTGTGTCAGCGGCATGCGGGTGCTTGTACAAGGGGACGCTGGTATAGAAGTTATCGGTGTATAACTGATAACCCTTATTCAGCAGAGGCTGCAGCAAGTCCCAGACTATTCTGCCACTGCATCCTCGCTCACTGGGACATCCTGGGGGGTGAATATCACGGTCTTTGCCGTCATACATTGTAAAGGCAGACGTGCAGCCTGTACCGCTCTCACAGAGCTCCTAGATATGAACCCCATATTTTGCTCTCTTTGAGGGGATGTACTGGCGGAATGAGAGCCGGCCTGTGTAACTCATCAGCGATTCATCCACCGCTAGGTTTTTTTCGGGGTTGTACATCGGCATAAATGACTCCATTTTTTTTATCAGGGCCCTTATTTTATACAGGCGGTCACGGCCTGGATCACTACGGGGGGCGGGGGGGGGGCTGGTGATTGTCGTTAAAATGAAGTAAGCGCATTAGCACCTCATATCGGCTTCTGGTCATAACGGCTGGAAAAACAGGTGTGGCATGTGTGGGGCTTGTTGCTCAATTTGACCGGATTGAGGGCTTTTTCACTAACCCCATGTTGAGGATGAGCCCCAATTTTTTTTTAAGTTCTCCAGTATTTGTGGGGTGCCGCTGCTCTGCATAGGAGGACGTTGGCTTTTCAGCAGAGAATTGGCGAGCATACAGATTGGTTTGGTTAAGAACCAGCTCCAATAGTTCATCTGTAATGAATATTTTTAAAAAATCGAGGGCTGTAAAATTTTCCACATTAATATTTATCCCTGGTGTGGCAATAAATTCTGGGATATTAGGGGAAAATGACTCTGTGGGTGCCCACTCAATATATTCTGGGGGAATAGAGGGGCCGTGTTTTGTGGTACTTCTGCCACATGCCCTGTGCTTGTGGACTCTGCAGCGACACTTGCATTGCAGAAAGCGTATCACTGTCGTCGCTATCACTGGTAGACAACATTTCTACCTCGGACGCGGTTTCTGTATCACTTTCATCAGAGTCAGAAATTAACATGGCGTATGCCTCTTCCACCGTGAACCTTCTATGGCCATTGTAATTACACACGTACGACAAAGACTGTAACCAGACGCACACGCAGACAAATTTTATTATTTTTTCTCTACATTTTTTTTTTCAGACAAAAATTCACAAAAGCTCGCTCCACAAAAAACTGATGTCGAACAAACACGTAGACTATAAAACTTTTTTTTGTACATATATTTTATTGAACTTTTTTTTTGCACAAAAAAAATACACAGACGTCACACACACGTACGCTACACAAAAACCCTAGGCTAACCCTAGACTAAACTAAACCTAGGCTAACCCTAGACTAAACTAAACCTAGGCTAACCCTAGACTAAACTAAACCTAGGCTAACCCTAGACTAAACTAAACCTAGGCTAACCCTAGACTAAACTAAACCTAGGCTAACCCTAGACTAAACCTAGAATAACCCTAGACTAACCCTAAGGGCACGTTCACACGTGGCGGAATTGCTGTGGAATTCTTTAGCGGCCGTTTTTTACATTTGTTTCTATACATTTTTAGGAAAGTTAGTGCAGACGTTGCAGAAAACTCTGCTGCGGACCATGGGCTGCGGTGCGGAATTTTCCCTCCACAGCATGCACTGTCTGTGGCGGTGAAGAAGCGGAATTTCACTGCGAATTACCTGTCAAATATGCAAATGTTGGTGCAGATTTGGGGCATTTATGCAACGAATCTGCAGAAAAACTGCAGAAAAACTGCAGAAAAACTCTGCCACGTGTGAACGTGCCCTAAGGATAACCCTAGCCTAGGTATACAATTGAAGTTTATATAAAGTTTATATATTAGATTTTTAGTAATTGTGTCTCTTTGGTGTCACAGTAAAATTCTCTCTCCGTCTCTTCTCATACAAAGTAACAAGTGTGAGGAGAGACAGAGAGTCAGGGAGGAGAAACACTTTGTTTTTCATTTTGTGATCTCTGTGAATGGTTCTCACAGCATAGAACCTAGAATAACCCTAGAATAACCCTAGACTAACCCTGCATGTTCGGTCCGTAATGGACGGAACGTTTTTCGGCCGCAAGTCCCGGACTGAACACAGTGCAGGGAGCCGGGCTCCTGGCATCATAGTTATGGACGACGCTAGGAGTCCCTGCCTCGCTGCGGGACAACTGTCCCGTACTGTAATCATGTTTTCAGTATGGGGCAGTAGTTCCACGGAGAGGCAGGGACTCCTAGCGTCGTACATAACTATGATGCTAGGAGCCCGGCTCCCTGCAGTGTGTTCGGTCCGGGACTTGCGGCTGAAATACGTTCCGACATTTACAGACCGAACATGCTCGTGTGAATCCTGCCTTATAGGTCCAAATTACTTAAAATCCGTGAACTCCAATGGATTAACAGACTTAATTCACTTAAACCCAATGTCCTAAATGTAGATTTTGCTTTAGGTGGACTGGTCTAGGTCCCCCTTTTCCCCTGGGGCCCCCTGAGGTTCTTACCTTGATGTTGCTTTCGGGTTTATGATTTGATGACTCCTCTCCCCTTTTTCCTTTGCCCCCCTCCCTTATTATCTGACAATATTATTATGATATATACTGATACCATTTTCTTTGTGTTTCAGATGATCCACACCTCGTATTCGTCACCTCTATGATATCCCATTGGTGTCTTTGTTTGCCTTTATTGTTATTTCTTTATATCTACTTCAGAGTAATTTGATATATTTAGCTTATTTGTACCTCTCGTATGATTGGTCCCCTGATAGGAACCTGTACCTGATGCCCATCCCATGTCACGTTAAGTACTGTCATATGCCACCCTTGGTTTCCTTGATATACACATTGGTGTGGTCCCCCCCCCCCCCCACACTTTCCATAGGGAGTTATATGGATGTCCCTCAAGCCGATGAGTAAGACAACGCACGCTCTGGTTGCCGGTACTCTGTGTTTTGGGGCGTGGATCGTGGCTATCTATGATGGCCACTGTATTCTCTCCCCTCTCCCATACCCACTTTGTGTATGAGGTTGTCCGGCTACCTGACTGCTATGAGTTTACAGACACACTCTAGTTGCGCTAGTTTACGTGAACAAAAAATATGTCTATATATCGATCTATAAGGTTTCCTTTTTGTATCTTACTGCCATTTACTAACCCTCGCTATACTATTGCTGTATAATCATTTATTCTTCACAATCAGGATGAGCGAGTGGTTCACTTTACGCATGTGCTTACTAGCATCATATGCATGAGCCCCATATATTAATATGGCCGCTTTGGCGTAATTTTCCACACGGCGCATGCGCCGTTCATGTCCTGTTACCCCTAATTAGACTGCTCTTCCGGACATGCACAGTTGCTGCACGGACGCCGTTTTCGGCAAACGCCCGCGATATACTCAGAGGTGATGTATTGATTTTAATTCACCACAACACCGATGATCATCACCTTGTTTACACATTTATTAATGTTGTACTTGTCTGTATGTAACAATACGGCTTTTTATTGATGGATCAAGTTCTCTTATTGATGTTTATACTCTGCACTATGTATTGATTCCTATGTACAATCTTTTACTACATCACTGATTACTGTTCATATCACCTTTCATTGATACTTGTTATATTGTGTGAGCCCTTTAAGTACCCCTGACAAGTACTTACAAGTACCCATTTTTTGACGATAGATAGATAGATAGATAGATAGATAGATAGATAGATAGATAGATAGATAGATGATAGATAGATAGATAGATAGATAGATAGATAGATAGATAGATAGATAGATAGATAGATAGATAGATAGATGATAGATAGATAGATAGATAGATAGATAGATAGATAGATAGATAGATAGATAGATAGATAGATAGATAGATAGATAGAAAGATAGATAGATAGATAGATAGATAGATAGATAGATAGATAGATAGATAGATAGATAGATAGATAGATAGATAGATAGATAGATAGATAGATAGATATGAGATAGATAGATAAAGAATAAATCTTGCTAAAAAGTCCCTGCGTCTTATAGTCGGCAGTCAAGGGAGCCGGCAGCGCCAGGCCCCCTGTCCGCTTCTTTATTAACCCCTTCCGGACCCATGATGTGCCGGCAAATCATGGAGCGGGGAGGGTATGATGTTTGGAGAGGGCTCACGCGCTGAGCCCGCTCCATACACTGCATGTGTCAGCAGCTGACACGCTGCTCTAACGGCCACGAACAGCAATGGTGGCGCTGTTCCTGGCGTTTAACTAGTTAAATGCCGCGTTCAATAGTGACCGCAGCCTTCATAGGGTTTTCCCATGAGAGACATTTATGATATATTTACAGAATATGTAAAAAATGTCAGATAGATGCGGGCCCCACCTCTGGGACCCGCACCTATCTCTAGAATGGGTCCCCCTAAGCCCCGTTCTATCTTACTTGGCTCCGCTGTCTCTCGGCCACTTCCTAGTTAGGTGGTCGGGAGTTACAGAAAAAGCCGAGTGCCCGCTGAGCTACGCCATTTCTGTAGTTTGCTACGCTGTTTCTGTAACTCATCCATGTATTGAAGTGTACTGTACCAGCGATCTAACGATCGCTGGTTCAAGTCCCCTAGGGGAACTAATAAAATCTGTAAAAAAAAAAGTTAGAAACATTTTCAGGAGTGTAAAAAAATACTAAAAAGTTAAAAAAAAAAATTTTTCCCATTTTTCCCCAAGCACAATGTAAAAAATAAAAAAAAAGGAATGAAATAAAAAGACAAAAAAAACTGTACCAAACATGGCTCTCAGAATGAAGTAAAACAGAACAAATTAGTTGTTGCTTTATAAAAGTAGTAAAAATAGTAGAAAATTTAATTTTTTCCAATTTTTTGTTGTCTAAAACCTGGGTGTGCGTTTTATAATCAGCTGCGTCTAATAGTCGGTAAATTCTCCATTACATGTCACCTGCTTATTCCAGCAAGTAGTGTAGCGCCGCATTGAAAACACTAAAATAGACAAATCACCGGCTCCAGATGGTAAATACCCCTACGTTCTGAAGAATTTAAGTACCATGATAGACAGACCCTTATTTCTCATATTTAAGGATTCTATCATGTACCACAGGACTGGCGCATAGCAAATGTGGTGCCAATATTCAAAAAGTGGTCAAAAGTGATCAAGGAAACTATAGGCCTGTAAGTTTAAAGAGGCTCTGTCACCAGATTTTGCAACCCCTATCTGCTATTGCAGCAGATCGGCGCTGCAATGTAGATTACAGTAACGTTTTTATTTTTAAAAAACGAGCATGTTTGGCCAAGTTATGACCATTTTCGTATTTATGCAAATGAGGCTTGCAAAAGTACAACTGGGCGTGTATTATGTGCGTACATCGGGCCGTGTTTACTACTTTTACTAGCTGGGCGCTCTGATGAGAACTATCATCCACTTCTCTTCAGAACGCCCAGCTTCTGGCAGTGCAGACACAGCCGTGTTCTCCAGAGATCACGCTGTGACGTCACTCACAGGTCCTGCATCGTGTCAGACGAGCGAGGACACCGGCACCAGAGGCTACAGTTGATTCTGCAGCAGCATCGGCGTTTGCAGGTAAGTCGATGTAGCTACTTACCTGCAAATGCTGATGCTGCTGCAGAATCAACTGTAGCCTCTGGTGCCGACACGATGCAGGACCTGTGAGTGACGTCACAGATCTGCACTGCCAGAAGCTGGGCGTTCTGAAGAGAAGTGGATGATACTTCTCATCAGAACGCCCAGCTAGTAAAAGTAGTAAACACGCCCCGATGTACGCACTTAATACACGCCCAGTTGTACTTTTACTTTTCAACACGCCCAGTTGTACTTTTGCAAGCCTCATTTGCATAAATACGAAAATGGTCATAACTTGGCCAAAAATGCTCGTTTTTTAAAAATAAAAACGTTACTGTAATCTACATTACAGCGCCGATCTGCTGCAATAGCAGATAGGGGTTGCAAAATCTGGTGACAGAGCCTCTTTAACTTCCATTGTGGGTAAACAATTTCAGGGGTTTCTAAGAAATACTATCCTGGAGTATCTCAATGAAAATTAACTGTAGGGATCAGTCCTGTCAAACTAATATGATGAGCTTCTATGAGGAGGTAAGTTCTAGACTGGACCAGGGTAAGCCTGTGGATGTGGCATATCTAGACTGGACCTGTGTAAGGCTTTGGATGTGATGTATCTAGACTGGACCTGGGTAAGGCTGTGAATGTGGTGTATCTAGACTGGACCTGGGTATGGTAATCTGGTGCATCTAGACTGAACCTGGGTAAGGCAGTGAATGGAGAGTATCTGAACTGGACCTGGGTAGGGCAATGAATGTGCTGTATCTAGACTGGACCTGTGTAAGGCTGTGGATGTGGTGTATCTAGACTGGATCTGGGTGAGGCTGTGAATGTGGTGTATCTAGACTGGACCTGGGCAAGACTGTGGATGTGGTGTATGTAGACCAAACCTGGGTAAGGCTTTGGATGAGATGTATCTAGACTGGACCTGGGTAAGACTGTGGATGGGATCTATCTAGACTGGATCTGGGTAAGACTGTGGATGTGGTCTATGTAGACTAAACCTGGGTAAGGCTTTGGATGTGATGTATCTAGACTGGACCTGGGTAAGGCTGTGGATGTGATGTATCTAGACTGGACCTGGGTAAGGCTGTGGATGTGGTCTATGTAGACTGGACCTGGGTAAGGCTGCGGATGTGGTGTATCTAGACTGGACCTGGGTAAGGCTGTGGATGCGGTGTATCTACAAACCACATAAAAGGCCATACTTACTAAGTGGGTGGGTGAAAACCCGTTCCCAGCAGGACGCAGACAGGTTAAAAAATGCTGCATTAAATAGTGATAGCCACTCCCACTAGTCTTGAGGGGAGTGGCAAACTAAGTGCTCACAAGTGTGCAATAAATGAGTGTCAGTGTTCGTGTAGTGCTAGGGTGTGAATGTATGATAAAAAAGAAATGTGTATGTATGGAAGTGTCAGAACTGTGTAATAATGTAATAAAAAGTAAATGTGTGATGAATAGGGGTCAGTGCTGTGAATAGTACATGGGGTGTTGTTTTTAAATGTGGTGTATCTAGACTGGCCCTGGGTAAGGCTGTGGATGTGGTGTAGGTGTATCTAGACTGGACCTGTGTAAGGCTGTAAATATGGTGTATCTAGAATGGACCTGGGTAAGGCTGTGGATGTGGTGTATGTAGACTGAACCTGGGTAAGGCTTTGCATGTGATGTATCTAGACTGGACCTGGTTAAGACTGTGGATGTGGTCTATCTAGACTGGATCTGGGTAAGACTGTGGAAGTGGTCTATGTAGACTGGACCTGGGTAAGGCTGCGGATGTGGTGTATCTAGACTGGACCTGGTTAAGACTGTGGATGTGGTCTATCTAGACTGGATCTGGGTAAGACTGTGGAAGTGGTCTATGTAGACTGGACCTGGGTAAGGCTGCGGATGTGGTGTATCTAGACTGGACCTTGGTAAGGCTGTGAATGGAGGGTATCTGAACTGGACCTGGGTAAGGCAATGGATGTGATGTATCTATACTGGACCTGGGTAAGGCTGTGGATGTGGTGTATCTATACTGTATCTGGGTAAGGCTGTGGATGTGGTGTATCTATTCTGGATCTGGGTGAGGCTGTGATATATCTATACTGGACCTGGGTAAGGCTGTGGATGTGATGTATCTAGACTTGACCTGGATAAGGCTGTGGATGTGATGTATCTAGACTGGACCTAGATAAGACTGTGGATGTGGTGTATGTAGACTAAACCTGGGTAATGCTGTGGATGTGATGTATCTAGACTGGACCTGGGTAAGGCTGTGGATGTGGTCTATGTAGACTGGACCTGGGTAAGGCTGCGGATGTGGTGTATCTAGACTGGACCTGGGTAAGGCTGTGGATGTGGTGTATCTACAAACCACATAAAAGGCCATACTTACTAAGTGGGTGGGTGAAAACCTGTTCCCAGCAGGACGCAGACAGGTCAAAAAATGCTGCATTAAATAGTGATAGCCACTCCCACTAGTCTTGAGGGGAGTGGCAAACTAAGTGCTCACAAGTGTGCAATAAATGAGTGTCAGTGTTGTGCTAGGGTGTGAATGTATGATAAAAAAGAAATGTGTATGTATGGAAGTGTCAGAACTGTGTAATAATGTAATAAAAAGTAAATGTGTGATGAATAGGGGTCAGTGCTGTGAATAGTACATGGGGTGTCAGTACTATGTGTAATGCAGCATTTTTTGACCTGTCTGCGTCCTGCTGGGAATGGGTTTTCACCCACCCACTTAGTAAGCATGGCCTTTCTTGTGGTTTTGAAGTTATCTATGTCCCATTTTTTCTGCTGTTGTTTTTAAATGTGGTGTATCTAGACTGGACCTGGGTAAGGCTGTGGATGTGGTGTAGGTGTATCTAGACTGGACCTGTGTAAGGCTGTGAATGTGGTGTAGGTGTATCTAGACTGGACCTGTGTAAGGCTGTGAATGTGGTGTATCTAGACTGGACCTGGGTAAGGCTGTGAAAGGAGGGTATCTGAACTGGACCTGGGTAGGGCAATGGATGTGATGTATCTATACTGGACCTGGGTAAGGCTGTGGATGTGGTGTATCTATACTGGAACTGGGTAAGGCTGTGGATGTGGTGTATCTATACTGGAACTGGGTAAGGCTGTGGATGTGGTGTATCTATACTGGATCTGGGTGAGGCTGTTATATATCTATACTGGACCTGGGTAAGGCTGTGGATGTGATATATCTAGACTCGACCTGGGTAAGGCTGTGAATGTGATATATCTAGACTCGACCTGGGTAAGGCTGTGAATGTGATGTATCTAGACTGGACCTTGGTAAAGCTCTGGATGTGATGTATCTAGACTGTACCTGGGTAAGGCTGTGAATGTGGTGTATGTAGACTGGACCTAGGTAAGGCTTTGGATGTGGTGTATCTAGACTGGACCTGGGTAAGGCTGTGGATGTGATGTATCTAGACTGGACCTGTGTAAGGCTGTGGATGTGGTGTTTGTAGACTGGACCTAGGTAAGGCTTTGGATGTGATGTATCTAGACTGGACCTGGGTAAGGCTGTGGATGTGGTGTGTCTAGACTGGACCTGTGTAAGGCTATGGATGTGGTGTATGTAGACTGGACCTAGGTAAGGCTGTGGATGTGATGTATCTAGACTGGGCCTGGTAAAGGCTGTGGATGTGGTGTATGTATACTGGACCTAGGTAAGGCTGCGGATGTGATGTATCTAGACTGGACCTGGGTAAGGCTTTGGATGTGATGTATCTAGACTGGACCTGGATAAGGCTGTGAATGTAGTGTATGTAGACTGGACCTGGGTAAGGCTGTGAATGTGGTGTATCTAGACTGGACCTGGATAAGGCTGTGAATGTGGTGTATCTAGACTGGACCTGGGTGAGGCTGTGAATGTGGTGTATCTAGACTTTGCAAAAACATTTGATACTCTGCCACATAAAAGGTTGGTGTATAAAATGAGAATGCTGGGGCTGGAGAAAATATATGCAATTGGGTTAACAACTGGCACAGTGATAGAAAACAGAGGGTGGTTATTTGTACAAACTCATATTGGGTCACAGTCAGGGCAGTCTTAGGCCAAAGAGGGGGACACAGGACACCATAGAAGGGGACACAGGACAGTAGAGGAGGGGGACAGAGGACACCATAGAAGGGGACACAGGAGAGGAAGTGACACAGAAGAGGAGAGAAGGGGGACAGAGGGGAAGGACACAGGAGAGGAACACAGGCAGGAAGTGGACACAGGAGAGGAGGAAACACAGAACCGGAGCGGGACACCATAGAAGGAGACACAGGACAGAAGAAGAGGGGGACACAGGAGAGGAAGTGACACGGAAGAGGAGAGAAGGGGAAAGAGAAGGACACAGGAGAGGAACATAGGCAGGAAGTGGACACAGGAGAGGAGGAAAACACAGAACCGGAGCGGACACAGGAGAGGAGAGAACTAGAAACGTAGCTTCCTCTTCTTGTCCTGACGGTTTCTTTGATCTCTGCAGACGCGGAAGCTGTGCCCCTCCCCCTCCCTCTTTTCTCCGGTCCCGACTGCCTCTTTTTAATGATATCAAAGGAGAGGGAGAGAAAATAGCGCTGTTAACAGGTGTTTTAGTGCACAGGCTGGAGGATGGAGAGAGTATTTGGTCGGGGGTAGGAGCTGCAGAGGCAGTAATGTGTAGAGGCCCTGGAAGTCTGCTGATTGGCAGTAACAGCGCCCCCTGTACTAAGGAAGGGTGATGGCTGTGCATAAGGACGTCCCTGGTCACAGTTACCAGCGGGATTCTATACGGGTCAGTATTGGACTACCTTCTTTTTAGCGTGTTTATTTAGGGTCAATGCACACGATGCATATTACGTGCGGTTTTGCCGTGTATATTTTCGTGCGGAAAAACTGCAGCGTAATACAGTACCAGCATAGACAATGAGATTCCAGGGAATCTCATGTCCACGCTGCAGTATTTTTCGGGACTTAAATTTTCAGGACATATTTTCGAAACTGCGGCATGTCAATTTATCCTGCGATTCCGCATGCGAATTCTATCCTTGTAATTCTATAGAAATATACGCAGCAAAACCCGTAGCATGAAAACTCGAAGCATAAAAACCGCACCAAAAAAACGCATCAAAATCTCACCTTCAGGTGCAGTTTTTTTCCTGCAAATTTCTTGCAGTTTCCTGCGGTTTTGCTGTGTAATTTCCACAGGGTGGGTGAAAACTAAGCTCTGAAAAGTGATCAACACAGAGGAGGATAATAGAATATTACTCCGTAGCAGATTGCAGGATTTTAAGATAGTAAAACACTGGGCAAAACTGCCACTGAAGAAGATTTGTGGATATTGGTGGACAATTTAATGGGTGAAAAGGAGCGCGATCAAGGTAATTAAAGGAATTCCGTTTAGAAAAAGGACGGCTTAGGGGCGATCTAATTACAATAAACAAATATATGAAGGGACAGTACAGAGATCTTTCTAATGATCTCTTTACACCCAGGCCTGTAACAAGGACAAGGGGCATCCTCTAGGTCTAGAGGAAAGAAGGTTTCACCACAATCATAGACAAGGATTCTTTACGGTAAGAGCAGTGAGACTATGGAATTCTCTGCCACAGGATATTGTGATGGTTGATTCTTTGAACAAGTTCAAGAAGGGCCTGGACGTCTTTCTTAAAAAATATAATATTACAGGTAATGAGTCCCAGATTCTGGAGATGGGAAGTTGATCCCGGGATTTATTCTGATTGCCATATTTAGAGTCAGGGAGGAATTTCCCCCCAAATGAAGCAATTGGCATCAACCTCATGAGGTTTTTTGTCTTCCTCTGGATCAACACGGTAGGATTATAGATTGGACTTGATCAACTTGTATCTTTTTTCAACCTTATGAACTATGTATCAAACGAATGCAAAATATTTGGGCGGAATGATGATTTATTAATGAAACTAGATGTAACGTGATGACAGCGGTTCCAGCTGGATAAGAAAACTTCTCCCTAATCTTTCTGAGCGCACAGGACGGAACTTGACTTTTGGTACCAGAAATAATGCAAACTCTATAAAAGCCTGATAGGCCGGTATCGATGATAATATCTGTTGGAGAAAACGAAAATATAAGTCATTCTGAACAAAACAATGAAAATTAAAGATTTTATGATAATTTGGAAAACTAAAACCTTGATTCTGATTTATGGAGAATAAATAAGTGACAGAATGTATAATATCGATCCCTATAGCATACAGTTACATATGTCACCCACTGACCCCAATTGTAGAAAAATAATTTTTTCAGTATCCCTTTGTATCAAAAACATGATCAACTACGTATTCCACTACAGTACAAAAAGGAATGACAACATATACGTAGTCTCAGAATATATGACGAAAGGCATACATTGAACCCGTGATAGGCCATGGACACGTTTGACATATACGTCGGTGGCATTTCCTGGCATATATATAAAAAGCGTGGTGTGAATATAGTATAACTATGTATAGTAGAATTAAAGGATATTGAGGATTGAGGTTGAAGTTGATATCAGACGATCACACAGAAATTATAGAATTATATCCAGAATAGAAATTTCCCAAAATTAGTTTCAGGTCCGCTTCAATCAAACAGGCCGTTTGATTCCGTCTAAATAAATTTTGCTGCGAATTGCAAGTGCCCCGATTGCCCTGAAAACTCGTGTTTGACTCTTTGATGTCTTCTAGGACGGTCTCAAAACCTGTAGTATTTTCTGGTTTGGCATTTTATATAATTGGCTGTGCTAGATGGAGGGATAACCGCAGTGCATTTTGGGAAGGCTGTCTGCAAGTCATTATGGGGAAGCCTAAGTCATGTGATCCTTATTCTAGGTTGTAAAATGGTGGCCGGCACTCGGCGGCGAAGCGTCATTTTGATGCGATTTATGCACCGTGAACCTCAAAAGTTTCAGATTTTGGTCAATCTGAAAGTTTTGGCAAATTCGGACCGCATTAAATTCATGTATAATCCATTCGCCCCAGTGGCATAACTACCACCACTGCAGCATGAGTGTGCCCGTGCCACCCGCCGTAACGGCCCTCCCATGCCCGGCTGCATCAATGGTAGCGACACCACATTCAATAGTATCTGCGTCCTTAGGAAGCAGATACTATTGAACACTATAGCAGAGCATTAAGTACGGCCTGCAGCCTATTAGGCGCAGGGACAGGATCCCTGCGCAAGCTGGCGTGATGACATCACTGGATCACGCCGGCCTACACAAGGACCCTGTCAGGGTTGTGGAGCAGCTCCGTTTATCGCGGGAATGGGCCTTAGGTGAGTACAATTTTTTTGTTTTATTTTTTTGGGAGCACTGTCTAAAAGGGGGATGTTAAGGGCTGTAAGGCAGAATCTACAGGAGGGGCTGCATGGTACAATCTACAGGGGGGCTGTATGGCATAATCACAGGGGAGCTGTATGGCACTATCTACAGGGGGCTGTATGGCAATATATAAAGGGGGGCTGTATGGCACTATATACAGGGGGCTGTATGGCACTATATACAGGGGGACTGTATGGCACTATATACAGCGGGCTGTATGGCATAATCACAGGGGGGCTGTATGGCACTATCTACAGGGGGTTGTATGGCACTATCTACAGGGGGGCTCTATGGTGCCATCTACAGGGGGGCTGTATGGCACTATCTACAGGGGGGCTGTATGGCACTATCTACAGGGGGGCTGTATGGCACTATCTACAGGGGGGCTGTATGGCATTATCTACAGCGGGGGCTGTATGGCACTATCTACAGGAGGGACTGTATGGCATTATCTACAGGGGGGCACTAACTACAGGGGGGCTGTATGGCATTATCTACAGGGGGGCACTATCTACAGGGGGGCTGTATGGCATTATCTACAGGAGGGACTGTATGGCATTATCTACAGGGGGGCACTATCTACAAGGGGTTCTGTGTGTGGCACCCAGGGGAGGGGAGGTGGGGCCCAGTCAAAAGTTTTCTATGGGGCCCAGTCTTTCCTACTTACGCCCCTGATTCGCTCATCTATAATCCAGAACTAGTAATATCTCTAAAGGTCTATATGGTCCATCACTCTTTTTGGCGCACGCAACAGCAATGATGTCCTAAGATAATATCACAGAATAATGTAATGATTTTATCTATGTTCATAGACAGCGGTCCGAAAATTGTAAACATTTACTGTTTTTTCTTTTACCAATTTGCTTCTGACATTTCTTTTTTCGTTAGAAGCGTCCCTAGGTGATTGTAAAGGATCTGCCAGACACAGCTTCAGTGTCAACGCCCGTGGTTAGTCAGTCTGCACCTGCTCCTAAGTCTGATAGAGTGACTCCTTCTTCTACCACTCAGGCTGGGAGGCTGAGGAGTGGGAGAGCCTATCACAGCCTGGCCAGACGGAGCTCTCTGTCTATTTATACCTTCATTTCCTGCTTCTCCTTTGCCTGTGATTCTGTTTGTTTCCTGGCTCTGCTGCTGCTGCTTGAACTATTTGTCCTCTGCTTCATATTGACCCTGGCTTGACTGACTACTCTCTTGCTCTGCGTTTGGTACCTCGTACACTCCTGGCTTGACTCGGCTCGTTCACTACTCTTATAGCTCCCGGTGTTGCCGTGGGCATCTGCCCCTTCTCCCTTTGCTTCTTTCTACCCTTGTCTGTCTGTCTGTCGTGCACATAGTGAGAGTAGGGACCGTCGCCCAGTTGTACGCCGTCGCCTAGGACGGGCCATTGCAAGTAGGCAGGGACTGAGTGGCGGGTAGATTAGGGCTCACCTGTCTGTCTCCCCACCCCGTCATTACAGTGATGAGCTTATCACAGAGAGGCCGGCTGCTGGGATTTTGAGCGATCAGTCATGGTCTGTAAGGTAACCTGAAGGTGTTTAATCCCCCTGCATCACCACCACCGGAGAAGTAATGTATGGCATTACACAGTGCCCATTGAAATCAATGGGCCACCAATATAATGCAAGGACATGTCCGGTCCTCCAGAGTGAAAATACTCTTTGTAGTTGTTCTCCACTCTAGCTAAAAAATGAGGATTCAAAATAGAGGATCCCACTCAATGAAACCAAAACTCAAAAATGGGTTTTTTAAACAAAATAACCCTTTTTTAAAAATAACTTTTTTTCTGCGGCAATGGAAACAGTCAGGGAAATTCCCAAAAATTGTAAATCTCATCTCTCTCCTATTTGCTGTGAAGATAAAACGTTGATAGTACGAAATGATGAAGACAATTAAAAAATAAACTCCCCTCCCCCACATTGATAAATAACAGAGAACAGGAAATGAGATCTACAAATAAAATAGTATTACCATTTCTATGATGGTTGTCGGCAAACTACTGAAAATAAAGTCTTCACCTGGGTCCTCTGTGAACGCATGTTAATACAAAGATGTTGTAAATCCTTGACACAGTGTTGGCAATAGGCAATCCCATAATATCAATCTATTCAAAAACGTTAGATTTCCAGGATCTAATCCGTTATATTACCGCTGCCTGTTGTCTCCTGCGCCATTTTTCCATAATCCATCACGTGTTTTAAAGTGGATCCGTGATCTCATCTATTCCCTCCATATCAGGGAATTCATCCGTTCCTTGAAACCACTCTATGATATAACTGAGAGGATCGATAAGGCTGGCAGCAAGAAGAAAGACAGCCGTCCAATATCCAAGGAAAACAAAGAGCTTGGTCCATAAGCCGTCATAGGGTGGTCCAAAATGATAGGACTCCAGATTCTGCAACAAATAAGGAAACGGTTATTAAAGTGTTATTGACCTTATACAAGTGAATTAATCTTATATTTATATTACAATAAAAAAACAGAAGTATTAAAAAAGGTTATAGGAGGATACTTCAGCCCTTCCCTCTATATTACTGTGTGCTTGATTGACAACAGATTTCCCAGGCAGCAGAGGTGGGGGGAGGGGTGAGTGGGCACATAGGAGATTGTGCCCACTAATAACAATCAGGGGCGGACAGAGACACCAAGGCTTTTATGTAACAGCTAGAAAGATCTTCAGGGGCGCAGCTATAGTGGGATGCGGAGGTAGCAGTGGCACCAAGGACCATGGAACCTGGTTCCCTAAAGGGCTCTCTGGCCCATACATAGACACCAGAATGGCACATGGGAGGGTCAGGGCCCTAATAGAGGTTTTTCTTTATGTACCAGGAGCTTCAAGTTAAGGCTCTGAAGTTCTTGGATGGTGCGCCAATTTATTTTGTGGTTTGTAATACAACAATAATTATGCCATAAAGTAGGCAGTGGGAGCACTGGTCAGGCCCTCTGTTTACTGGTCCATTGTGCAGCTGCCTAAAAGGTACACTGTCATGTCCGTGGCTGTGGTCCGTCAGGTTCACTCTTCCCCTGACGGCCGCAGCCATGTGTCGGCAAGCGATGGCCCCAGTCTCCTCCTCTCACTTCCACTCACCTCGGCGAGGTCCCGTAGGGTGCGCGCGCATGCTCTTGCCCGCTCTTAAAGGGGCAGCGTGCGCACCAGACTTTAATATTTTAATCAGCCCATGAGTGCTCTGGACTATAAGAGACGCCCAGCCCCTTGCTTCTATGCCTAAGCGTTGTTTGTCGTATCCTAGTTTGTCTTGCAAATGGTCTCCCAGTGTTTTCCTGTACCAGTGTTCCCTGTTCCTGCATCCCGTGCTATCCTGTTCTAGTGCCCTGCTGTGCTGTTGCCGTGCTGTACCTACGCCTGTCCTACTGCTCCACGCCTGACGTCTACCCGCTGCCTAGTCCCAGCCGAGCCTGCCTTGCTACTGTCTAAGCTGCCCACAGGTACCTTATACGAACTGTGAACTGCACCCTGTTGGCCAATCGCTAAGGCAGTACGCCCCAGTGGGTCCACGAACCCAACGTGACATACAGTATGTCCTATAGAGCCCCTATACAGCTGCACATATGGCAACAAGACAAGTACATTAGAGTCTCTAGTTTGAGAAATAGACGCCTCACAGGTCCTCAACTGGCAGCTTCATTAAATAGTACCCGCAAAACGCCAGTGTCAACGTCTACAGTGAAGAGGCGACTCCGGGATGCTGGCCTTCAGGGCAGAGTGGCAAAGAAAAAGCCATATCTGAGACTGGCTAATAAAATGAAAAGATTAATATGGGCAAAAGCACACAGACATTGGACAGAGGAAGATTGGAAAAAAGTGTTATGGACAGACAAATCGAAGTTTGAGGTGTTTGGATCACAAAGAAGAACATTTGTGAGACGCAGAACAACTGAAAAGATGCTGGAAGAGTGCCTGACGCCACCTGTCAAGCATGGTGGAGGTAATGGGATGGTCTGGGGTTGCTTTGGTGCTGGTAAAGTGCGAGATTTGTACAAGGTAAAAGGGATTTTGAATAAGGAAGGCTATCACTCCATTTTGCAACGCCATGCCATACCCCGTGAACAGCGCTTGATTGGAGCCAATTTCATCCTACAACAGGAGAATGACCCAATGCACACCTCCAAATTATGCAAGAACTATTTAGGGAAGAAGCAGGCAGCTGGTATTCTATCTGTAATGGAATGGCCAGCGCAGTCACCAGATCTCAACCCCATAGAGCTGTTGTGGGAGCAGCTTGACCGTATGGTACGCAAGAAGTGCCCATCAAGCCAATCCAACTTGTGGGAGGGCCTTCTGGAAGCATGGGGTGAAATTTCTCCCGACTACCTCAGCCAATTAACAGCTAGAATGCCAAAGGTCTGCAATGCTGTAATTGCTGCAAATGGAGCATTCCAAGACCAAAGCAAAGTCTGAAGGAGAAAATTATTATTTCAAATAAAAATCATTATTTCTAACCTTGTAAATGTCTTGACTATATTTTCTAGTCATTTTATAACTCATTTGATAAATATAAGTGTGAGTTTTCATGGAAAACACAAAATTGTCTGGGTGACCCCAAACTTTTGAACGGTAGTGTATATACATACATACATACACTATATATACACGCACTATATGTATACACATACATACACTATATGTACACATACATACAGTATATATACATACATACATACATACATAATATATATACACACACACATTATATATACACAGAGATACACTACATATACATACATACACACAAACACACACACACACACACACACACACACTATATATAGATGCATATACTATATATACATACATACACACACTATATGTACATACACACACTCACACACACACACACTATATAAAGATGCATACACTATATATACATACATACATACACACACACTATATATACACACACTATATATACATACACTATATACACATACACACACTATATATACATATATACACACACTATATATACATACATATACACACACTAAATATACATACATATACACATCACAGACACACGAATATGCACAATATACACATATAAAGTACACATTGTAAACACACATGCACTAACCTTTTATGCAGGATATTTGTGAGGGCATTCAGCAGCTTTGATGGCCCGACACAGTGCCGTAGACAGTCTCCCCTCCGTAACGTCCCGACTAGTAACTGCAGCAGCAGGTGCAGGAGGAGAGGTGTGTAAAGCAGAGAAGGGGGGTTGGAGGGGAAGCTTCTAAAGCAGCACAGTGAGAGATCGCAGCACAGACCACGGCTGCTAATATCTGGGAGTCGGGCAGAAACTCACTTCGCCTAGCGACGCCACCGGGCATTACGGGGTCCGTGCAGTCATGTGCGGTTCGGGCAGCCATGGGCCCCCTGGGAGCCTTGGGCCCCGGGTGGCCACCCGAACCGCCCTAATGATGGTCCTTCACTAGTTGCAGAGGGGCGTGGCTGGCACCAGGGGAGATCCGGGGCAGGGCGGGACATTGCTCAGACCGCCGGGACGGTTGGGAGGTATGCTTGCTGCACACCAGACCCACATCAATAATACCTGATGAGAGAAGACCAGAAGAACCGCAGTCGTAGACGGAACATCAGAATTCGGGGTCTTTCCGAACTGACTACAGGAGACACTTTGCAACAGGTGACTATTCAAATTTTTGCTGATCTGGTGGGCCAAGAGGGAGCTTCCAAAATGGTGATAGAGAGAGTGCACAGGGCACTCAGACCGAAACTTGCCTTTCATGAACCACCGAGAGATGTAATTTGCGGATTATTGAGTTTCGTGGACACCTCATGCTTATTGAAAGCTGCAAGAGAACAAGTGGACTTTCAATATGAAGGTACAAAAATATTATTTTTTCATGACCTAGCTCCAAGTACCCTTGCAAAACGAAGAATTTTGAAGCCCATAACGGACACCCTCCGGGGTAAGAAGCTGCCGGTGAGATGGTTGTTCCCGTTTGGTTTGGCAACTGTAAAAGATGGACTTCAAATTACCATTCGCTCTCAAGATGACCTCCCAAAATTTTGGGAAAAGACAGGTATAACACCTATGGAGGTACCGTCCTGGCTGCCTGCACAAATGGATCAAGATTTCCCGCTATTACCTTCACAGCAGGAGTGGAGGATGGCTCCTAGATTGAAGTCTCCGAGATACAAGAACTACCAAGCGACCAACTTGGGTACTTGAAGTGCCTGCCCTGAATGATAGGACTTTTTCTTATTTTCTGCAGCTTGCTGTGGGTTTGGAGGAATGCGTGAGTGATTATTGTTTGCTGTTACTTGGTCTATATGCAAATCCTCTTGTATTCTTTTTATCTTGCTTCCTCCACTCACCCCTTTTTTCTTAAAAGTTTATTTTTTGCCTTTTCTCCTTGTGACCTGAGAATGTGCATACGATGTTGCTTCTGTGTACTATCCTTTGATGGCTTATGTTCACTCTGGCAATGATATTGGAGATTCTCCTTATTGCTGCCTTATCTGTTAATTTAGATGATACTGTTTCTGGGGGTTGACTCCTTTCTTAATGGCGCTGTGCTCCCCCCCCTCCCTTGCTCTATTCTGTTTCTAGTAAGGAAACATCATTTCGGGCCTTAGGGTTTACCTGCCGATATGTGGATCTCAGATTGTGTTTGGATCTCGGTATTGTAACCCTTGTAAGTTCATTTCTATACAGCTCAAATGGCCTAGGTGATGTGCTTACAAATATCCGTGTATATAGTTGATGTTTTTATGTTTGTACTGTGATTGTTCTTGGGCAGCACTGCGTCTGTCTCACTGTAGGATCGATTGATGGCTTCATGTAAAGTCTTAACATTTAATGTCAAAGGGCTGAATATTCCGCAAAAACAAAGTCAAGTGTTCAATATGATGAGAAGAGAGAATGCTGACTTGGTCTTCTTACAGGAGACACAGTTTGATAAGTGGTTCCCCTGCACATATCACGCAGCGTCAAGAGGCGTTTCTATAGCAATACGGAATACTATACCTTTTGTTCTTGAAGCCTCACAAATTGACCCACTTGGTAGATATATATTTCGCAAAGGTACTTTTTCAAATATGAAAGTTACACTAGTGAATCTTTATGCACCGAACGTGGGACAGGCGCAGTGGTTGGTAAAGGTATTACAGCTTCTTCAACCTTTCTTTGAGGGCTTGGTGGTGGTAGGAGGCAATTTCAACTTGGCATTGGATCCGGGTTTGGACTCCTCTTCCAAAGCATCTCATATTGCACATAAGACCCTTAGACGCCTTAAAGTTCTGTTAACTAAAATGCAGTTGATAGATGTGTGGAGACTTCATAACCCGTCCATGAGGGATTGTTCTTTCTATTCTAATACACATGATTCGTATCAACGCTTAGATTACTTATTTATGTCTAAGAAGTACCTGCCCCAGGTTTGTTCCTCTTCGATAGGGAACATTACAATTTCGGACCATGCTCTGGTCTCTGTTAAGTTCATCTTAAAAGAGCTACCTGTTAGAGGATGGAACTGGAGACTTAACGATACCCTACTCGAAAAATCTAAAGATGTACACAAGTTAGAGGGTAAATTGAAGGAGTTTTTTACATTTAATGACGACCCTCTTATTTCGCAACCTATCCTTTGGGAGACACACAAAGCCTTTGTAAGGGGGGATGTTATTGCCTTGGGGTCTAGGGTAAAGAAACAGAGGTCGCAACTTATAAATGCTGTGTTAGGCCAAATATCTTCCCTAGAAAACGTACATAAAAGATCGCAGTTGGACTCCGTTCAGATAGAACTACAAAATCTCAGCCAGAAACTCAAAAAGATCCTGAATGTACGTTCCGCTAAATCCCTTCAATTACTTAAATATAAAGCATATGCACACGGGGATAAAGGGAACAAGATGATGTCCAATCTTATTAAATAACAAAGAGGGAAAACATTTATTTCCTCTATAAAAGGTCAATTGGATCGGAAAACAACTGAGACTGATCAAATAGCTCAAGAATTGCGGACATTCTATTCAGAGTTGTACAACCTTAAAAAAGAGCCTGCTCAGTCTACTCAGGTTTCGCATGTTGAAGCCATACGAAAATATTTCAATTCCATTGATGCTCCTTCCTTGACAGAAGAGGAACAATCTTCTTTGGTGGCCCCGTTTACTTCAGAGGAACTAGAAAAATGTTGATGTCCATACCGAACGGGAGGAGCCCTGGTCCTGACGGGCTCCCTATTATTTATTATAAAAAATGTAAACAAACCCTGTTACCATACTTTCTTTCCGTCTGCAATGACATTTTGTAAGGTTCACATTTCACTGCCCAAACATTAGCAGCCAACATCACGATAATTCCTAAGGAGGGGAAGGGTCTGGGAAGGTGTAGCAGTTACAGGCCTATTTCCCTATTAAATTCAGATTTAAAATGGTGGGCAAAAATGTTATCAACACGCATTAATTATTTTCTCCCCAAATTGGTAGGAGCAGAACAAGTGGGATTTATCCCAGGGAGAGAGGGAAAGTTTAATACTACAAGAACCATTCATGCCATGTATTTTGTGAAACAACATAAGACACCTCTGATACTACTTGGTACGGATGCAGAAAAAGCTTTTGAACGCATTGATTGGACATTCTTAAAAGCTGCTCTCAATAAATTTGGTTTCCCACAACAATTCATAGATGCAATTTTTTTCACTATACACGATTCCCACAGCAAAAGTGAATGGCACCTTTTCAGATTCCTTCCCTATCCGGAATGGTACATGTCAGGGACAGTGGCGGATTAAGTAGACTATAGGCCCTGGGCTGTTACCCAAACTTGGGCCCCCCATCTCCCCCGCCGAGCCGTAACACTACCTTTTTGTGCAAGCATTAACAAATGGGTGTTACGATTCCCCTTGTCAAAGGGCTGTGTCCCTACTTACTGACAGTCTCCAATTATCGCTGACAGTATCACACTGTGCAGGGACACATCCTCCTAACAAGGGGAATGGTAACACACATTTGTCTATCAGTCCTGGACTGCACAAAGACTTTTAGTGAAACACAAGGATTTCCTCTGATAAACATATCAGGAGAGGTGACAGATTCTCTATAAATCTAGTGACTCACAGGTGACGACTTCTCAGATTCTGGTAACTTTTTTCCTCTTTTCTTCTCCATCCGGTCCAGACTTCATGACGACTTCTCCCGGCCATGACCCATTTCTGCAGAATTTGTCACTTAGATGTCCTCTGTTGCTCACTTTTCCAACATTTCTACACATATAAACGAAAACAAAATGATCATAGTGCCATACACTGTGCCTCTAAATATAATCGCACCATACACTGCACCCCGGAATATAATTGTGTCAAACACTGTATAGTAAAGCACCACGTGCACAAACGCCCCTGTATATAGCGTCACACACACATCCCCCTGTATATGACGTCACACACACATCCCCCTGTACATAGCGTCACACACATCCCCCTGTATATAGCGTCACACACACACACCCCCCTGTATATAGCGTCACACACACACATCCCCCTGTATATAGCGTCACACACACATCCCCCTGTATATAGCGTCACACACACAGCCCCCTGTATATAGCGTCTCACACACACACATCCCCCCGTATATAGCGTCACACACACACATCCCCCTGTATGTAGCGTCACACACACATCCCCCTGTATATAGTGCCACACACACAGCCCCCTGTATATAGCGTCTCACACACACACATCCCCCCGTATATAGCGTCACACACACACATCCCCCCGTATATAGCGTCACACACACATCCCCCCATATATATCGTCACTGTAAAGGATCTGCCAGGCACAGCTTCGGGGTTAACTCCCATAATTAATCAGTGAGCACCTGAATCTACATCCCTGAGACTGACTCCAGCTTCCACCACTCAGGCTGGCAGGCTTAGGAGTGGGAGAGCCTATCGCAACCTGGCCAGACTCGGCTAGCTCCCGCCCTCGGTCTATTTAAGCCTGCCCTTCCTGTCCCTCGGTGCTTGTGATTCTTTTCGTGTGGTTTCCTGGCCCAGCTACAGCTCCTTCTATTTTGATCCTGCTCCATACAGACCCTGGCTTACTGACTACTCTTCTGCTCTTCGTTTGGTACCTCGCACACTCCTGGCTTGACTCGGCTCGTTCACCACTCTGGTTGCTCACGGTGTTGCCGTGGGCAACTGCCCCTTTCCCTTGCTTGTATTCCCTTGTATGTTTGTCGTGCACTTACTGAGCGCAGGGACCGACGCCCAGTTGTACCCCGTCGCCTAGAGTGGGTCGTTGCAAGTAGGCCGGGACAGAGTGGCGGGTAGACTAGGGCTCACTTGTCCGTTTCCCTACCCCCCGTCATTACATAATCACAAGCCCATACCTAGTCTACCCTGGTCCCTGACACCACTATGGACCCCCATGAGACCCTGGCTCAGCAAATGCAGGGTCTCTCCCTACAGGTCCAGGCCCTGGCTCAGAGGGTCAACCAGCCTGATGCTACCTTGGTAGTTCCCCTCACCTCACCTCTTGAACCCCACCTCAAGTTGCCCGACCGGTTCTCAGGGGACCGGAGGGCTTTTCTCTCCTTTTGGGAGAGTTGTAGGCTTTACTTTCGTTTAAAGCCTCATTCCTCAGGTTCTGAGAGCCAGCGGGTGGGTATAATTATGTCCCGGCTCCAGGAAGGGCCCCAAGAGTGGGCCTTCTCCTTGGCTCCTGACGCCCCTGAACTTTCCTCCGTTGATTGTTTCTTTTCTGCTCTTGGACTTATTTATGACGAGACTGACAGGACTGCCTTTGCCGAGAGTCAGCTGGTGACCTTACGTCAGGGTAAGAGAACTGTTGAGGAGTATTGTTCTGACTTTAGGAAGTGGTGCGTAGCTTCTCGGTGGAATGACCCTGCCTTAAGGTGCCAGTTTAGGTTGGGTCTGTCGAATGCCCTGAAAGACCTGCTAGTTAGCTATCCCTCTTCTGACTCCCTAGACCAGGTTATGGCTTTAGCGGTACGACTTGACCGACGTCTCAGGGAATGACAACGTGGACGTTTATGTGTTTTCTCCTCCGACTCCCCCATGATGCCTCCCGAAGTTCCGTTGCTTCGTTCCTCCCCAAAAGACTCAGAGATACCTATGCAACTCGGGGCCTCCGTGTCCCCCCAACAACGTAGAGAATTCCGCAGGAAGAATGGTCTCTGCTTCTACTGTGGGGATGACAAGCATCAAGTGAACAACTGTCCGAAGCGTAAGAATGCAGCCAGAGAACTTCCGCGCCTAAGTGATCATCGGGGAGGTCACTTGGGCGCACAGGTATTTCCCGTAAATAGGAAACGTACTAAGATCTTGCTTCCCTTTCAGGTCTCTTTTGGTGGTAGGTCTGCTACCGGCAGTGCCTTCGTGGATTCAGGGTCCTCTACTAATATCATGTCTGTGGAATTTGCTATGTCTCTTGCTATGCCTCTGATTGATTTGCCTAAACCTGTCCCGGTAGTGGGAATCGACTCCACTCCTCTTGCTAATGGTTATTTTACACAGCATACCCCTGTTTTTGAACTCCTTGTTGGCTCCATGCATTTGGAGCAGTGCTCTGTACTGTTGATGCAGGGATTATCGTACGATTTGGTTCTAGGCCTTCCCTGGTTGCAGTTGCATAATCCCACGTTTGACTGGAATACTGGGGAGCTAACCAAATGGGGTAATGAATGTTTTACGTCATGTTTTTTTGTTAATTCTATTTCTCCCCCTGAGGAGGCGAACACGCTACCCGAGTTTGTTCAGGACTTCGCTGATGTTTTCTCTAAGGAGGCCTCCGAAGTGTTACCTCCTCATAGAGAATACGATTGCGCTATCGAATTGGTACCAGGAGCTAAGCTTCCTAAGGGTAGGATATTTAATCTTTCTTGTCCCGAACGTGAAGCCATGAGAGAGTATATCCAGGAATGCCTGGCCAAGGGTTACATTCGTCCCTCTACTTCTCCGGTAGGTGCTGGCTTCTTCTTCGTAGGGAAGAAGGATGGTGGTCATAGGCCATGCATTGACTACCGTAGCCTGAATAAGGTCACGGTAAGGAACCAGTATCCCCTTCCTTTGATTCCTGATCTCTTCAATCAGGTTCAGGGGGCCCAATGGTTCTCTAAGTTGGATCTACGGGGGGCGCATAACCTTATCCGCATCAAAGAGGGGGATGAGTGGAAGACTGCGTTTAACACGCCCGAAGGCCATTTCGAATACCTCGTCATGCCCTTTGGGTTGTGTAATGCCCCTGCGGTCTTCCAGAATTTCATAAATGAGATTTTGAGAAATTACCTGGGGATATTTCTTGTAGTGTACCTTGATGACATACTGGTGTTTTCCAAGGACTGGTCCTCCCACATTGAGCATGTCAGGAAGGTGCTCCAGGTCCTTCGGGAAAACAAACTGTGTGTTTGGGGTACAGGAAATACCATTTTTGGGTCAAATCCTCACTCCTCATGAATTCCGCATGGACCCCGCCAAGGTTCAGGTTGTGGCGGAATGGGTCCAACCTGTCTCCCTGAAGGCGTTAGTGTTTTTTGGGGTTCGCTAATTATTACAGGAGATTTATTGCTAACTTCTCGGTCATCACTAAGCCTCTTACGGACCTCACTCGCAAAGGAGCTGATCTCCTCCACTGGCCTCCTGAGTGGCAGGTAGACTAGGGCTCACTTGTCCGTTTCCCTACCCCCCGTCATTACAGTCACACACACATCCCCGCCGTATATATAGTCACACACACATCCCCCCGTATATAGCGCCACACACACATTCCCCCGTATATAGCGCCACACACACATCCCCTCATATATAGCGCCACACACACACACACATCCCCCCGTATATAGCGCCACACACATATCCCCCCGTATATAGCGCCACACACACATCCCCCTGTATATAGCGCCACACACACATCCCCCTGTATATAGCGTCACAGACACATCCCCCTGTATATAGCGTCACACACACACATCCCCCTGTATATAACGTCACACACACATCCCTCTGTATATAGCGTCACACACACATCCCCCTGTATATAGCGTCACACACACAGCCCCCTGTATATAGCGTCACACACACAGCCCCCTGTATATAGCGTCACACACACACAGCCCCCTGTATATAGCGTCACACACACTGCCCCCTGTATATAGCGTCACACACACAGCCCTCTGTATATAGCGTCACACACACAGCCCCCTGTATATAGAGTCACACACACATCCCCCTGTATATAGCGTCACACACACATCCCCCTGTATATAGTGTCACACACACATCCCCCTGTATATGGTGTCACACACACATCCCGCTGTATATGGCGTCACACACACATCCCGCTGTATATGGCGTCACACACACATCCCCCTGTATATGGCGTCACACACACATCCCCCTGTATATAGCGTCACACACACATCCCCCTGTATTTAGCGTCACACACACAGCCCCCTGTATATAGCGTCACACACACAGCCCCCTGTATATAGCGTCATACACACATCCCCCCGTATATAGCGTCACACACACATCCCCCCGTATATAACGTCACACACACATCCCCCCGTATATAGCGTCACACACACATCCCCCCGTATATAGCGTCACACACACATCCCCCCGTATATAACGTCACACACACATCCCCCCGTATATATCGTCACACACACATCCCCCCCGTATATATCGTGTCACACACACATCCCCCCCGTATATATCGTCACACACACATCCCCCCGTATATAGCGCCACACACACATCCCCCCGTATATAGCGTCACACACACATCCCCCCGTATATAGCGTCACACACACATCCCCCCGTATATATCGTCACACACACATCCCCCCGTATATAGCACCACACACACATCCCCCTGTATATAGCGTCACACACACATCCCCCTGTATATAGCGTCACACACACACATCCCCCTGTATATAGCATCACACACACATCCCCCTGTATATAGCATCACACACATCCCCCTGTATATAGCGTCACACACACACACACAAACACACAGCCTCCTGTATATAGCAACACAAACACACACACACACACACACACACACACACACACACCAGTGATGAAGGGAGGGAGTGAGTTATGGAGGAATGAAAGGAGGTATGAACAGATGGAGGGAGTGATGAAGGGATGGGGGTTTGGAAAAGCACTCACCAGCCTGGAGCTCTGTGTAAAAACTTGACTGGTGGGCGGGCCTTCTTCCCTGCAGCTATTCTGCTCCTTCACTGTGATAGACGGACCTGATTGGTGGGTGGGGGTCACATGGGCACGACGTCATCAAAGGTCCTTTAGCCTTCAATTCGGAGCACATTTATGTAGAGAGGTAGCTTTCACTATCCTGGCTAAGCCCGCCCCGAATTGTTCTGCCTGCACCTTCTCTCTGCAGTGACAGTTAGCAGCGCAAGTGCGCTGCATAGTTTTTACGATTATGTGCAGTTTGGGCAGCAATGGGCCCCCTGAGCGCCTCGGGACCCGGGCGGCCGCCCGAACCGCCCATATGATGATCCGCCATTGGTCACAGATGCCCTTTATCTCCCACTCGGTTTATACTCGCAATGAAAACATTGCTACTGAAGATACGACAAACCCCCACTATGAAAGGCCTTAACTCCTTAATGACCGGGCATGTTTGTACCTTAAAGGCATGGTGTTGCCAGAAAAACATGTTTTTTTTTTAAAAATTAAACATTTAGTGTGTGGGTGATTAAACATGGTTCAAATTTTTTTTATTTTTTTCACGAGTCAGGAAATAGTCAGGAAATATTATAAATTAATTCTAATTTATAATACTACCCATTTTTGGTCACTAGATGGAGCTAGTTCCCAAAATTGCAGCATTGCAACATTGGGTTAAAAGCCCTCGCTCTAGTGAGCTCTCAGCATCCCCCCCTCCTTTATCCTGGCTAGTGCCGGGATAAACGAGGGGTTTGAAAGGTTTAACCTCCTACACTGTGTGTCGCCATTTTTTGAGGTAACCCACAGTGTAGTAGGTTTACATACAGTAGTAAACACACACAAACACTAACATACATTGAAATGTCTTACCTGCTCCTGCCGCCGCGGCTCCCTCCGGCCCGTCCGCTCCCTTTGCTGCCGCTGTTCCATGTGCACAAGTCCGGAAGCCGCGACCGGAAGTAGTAATATTACAGTCCGGCCGCGACTTCCGGTCCACAGGAAAATGGCGCCGGACGGCGCCAATTTCGAATAGGACTGTGTGGGAGCGGCGCATGCGCAGTTCCCACACAGACGCCGTACACGGACGTGAATGGGACGGGAGCCGTTCACAGTCCCTATGGGACTGTGGCTGCCGTACTCCATGTCTGTGTGTGTCGTTAATCGACACACACAGAAATGGAACAAAAAATGGCAGCCCCCATAGGGAAGAAAAAGTGTAAAAATAAGAAAAAGTAAAACACAAACACACAAATGAATAAAAACGTTTTTATTAAAGCACTAACATCTTTAACATATAAAAAAAATTATTTGCCATGACACTGTTCCTTTAATGACCAAGCCAGATTTGTCAAATCTGGTATGTGTGACTTTATCAGAGAATAACTCTGTGAAAATTTTGAATATCCAAGTAATTCTGACATTGTTTTTTCGTCATATGTTGTACTTTATTTTAGTGGTAAAAGTAGACTGATACGATTTGCGGAAATTAATTAAAAAATAGAGAAATTGAAGAAATTTTGTAAAAATTATCATTTTTCCCTATTTTTAACTGCAATATTTCACATATGTACACACATACTGCACAATTTTTTTAATTAAATATATATTTCCATCTCTTTACTCTATTTTGGCAGCACTTTTGAAAAAATTTTTTATTTTTTGAGCAATTTGGAAGACTTACAAATTTAGTAATCATTTTATACATTTTGAAGTACATTTTGTTTTCCTGCACCAAGCCAGGTTTTCAGAGGCTCATAGGTGTCAGAATGGTGGAAACCCCCACAAGTGACCCCATTTTGAAAACTACACCCCTTAAGGTATTTATTAAGGGGTGTTGTAAGTATTTTGACCCCACAGTTTTTTTGTAAGAATTCATGCAAAGCAGGCGTAAAAAAATATAATTTCACTTTTTTCATAAAAGTATCACTTTGAAGACCGATTTCTGTGTAAAGTGACCATGAGAATGAAGAAACACACCCCAAAATATATATTTTGCTTGAAAATGTTTTAGGCCCCACTGTACATTTGGAGAGGTTTTGAGCTACCAGAGCGATAGAAACTCCCCATAAACTACCCCATTTCGAAAACTAGACCCCATAACGTAATTATTTAGGGGTATAGTAATTATTTTGACCCCACAGTTCTTTGCTAAATTGAATGCATATCAGGTGAAAAAAAAAATAATTTCACTTTTTTCATAAAAGTATTTGTTTGAAGACCGATTTCTTTGTAAAGCGAACATGAAAATGAAGAAACACACCACAAAATCTATCACCCTCTTTCTCCTGTTTTCAAAAATACCCACATTGTGGCCCTAATGCGTTGTTTGGACACACGGCAGGGCCCCAAAGGAAGGGAGCACCCGGAGGCTTTCAGGACTCCTATTTTGCTTGAAAATGTTTTAGGCCCCACTGTACATTTGGAGAAGCTTTGAGCTGCCAGAACGATAGAAACTGCCCATAAACGACCCCATTTAGAAAACTAGACCGCTTAAGGTATTTATCTAGGGGTATAGTTAGCATTTTGACCACACAGGTTTTTCGCTAAATATATTGGAATTAGTCTGTAAAAATTAAAATGTACTTTTTTTCTGAAACAACATAGACATTTTTATTATTTACAAGGAATAACGAAGAAAATGCACCCCAACATTTGTAAAGCAATGTCTCCCGATTACGACAATACCCCATATGTGGTAATAAACTGCTGTTTGGACCCACAGCAGGGCTCAGAAGGGAAGGAGCACCATTTGGATTTATGATTTTGCTGGAATGGTTTTCGGTGCCATGTCGCATTTGCAATGCACTGGAGGGACCAAAACAGTGGAAACCCCCCAAAAGTGACCCCATTTTGGAAAAACCTTCAAGGAATTTTTCTAGGGGTATAGTGAGCATTTGCACCCCACGGGTCTTTTTCAGAGTTTATTAGAATTAGGGCGCGAAAATTAATATCAACATTTTTTCCACTAAAATGTTGCATTTTCTCATTTTCACAAGGGATAAAGAAGGAAAAAAACAACCATTTTTTATAAAGCATTTTCTCCCGAGTACGGAAATACCCCACATGTGGTCATAAGTTTTTTAATTAGAAATGAATTAACCCTTTCAGGACTGATCCAGTTTTTGCTTTCTTATTTTAGATTTTCCCTCCCCGCTTTCGAAGAGCCATAACTTTTTTATTTTTCCATCAATAGAGCGGTGTGAGGGCTTATTTCTTGCGGGAGGAGCTGCAGTTTTTATTGGTACCATTTTCTGGTACATAAAAAGTGATTCAAAAGTTGTATTCCATTTTTTTTTTTAGAGCGAAGGTGACAAAAAAAATAAAACATCGATTTTGGCGGTTTCATTTATTACATTTTTTTAAGGTGTTCACTGTGCAAATGAAATAATGGTATATTGTAATAGTTCGGACTTTTACGGACGTAGCGATACCAATTTTGTTCATTTTTTTACATTACTTTACATCAGGATATATGTAATCTGTGCGGAGTACATCAGGGTATATGTAATCTGTGCGGAGTACATCAGGGTATATGTAATCTGTGCGGAGTACATCAGGGTATATGTAATCTGTGCGGAGTACATCAGGGTATATGTAATCTGTGTGGAGTACATCAGGGTATATGTAATCTGTGCGGAGTACATCAGGGTATATGTAATCTGTGCGGAGTACATCACGGTATATGTAATCTGTGCGGAGTACATCACGGTATATGTAATCTGTGCGGAGTACATCAGGGTATATGTAATCTGTGCGGAGTACATCAGGGTATATGTAATCTGTGCGGAGTACATCAGGGTATATGTAACCTGTGCGGAGTACATCAGGGTATATGTAATCTGTGCGGAGAACATCAGGGTATATGTAAACTGTGCGGAGTACATCAGGGTATATGTAATCTGTGCGGAGAACATCAGGGTATATGTAAACTGTGCGGAGTACATCAGGGTATATGTAATCTGTGCGGAGTACATCAGGGTATATGTAATCTGTGCGGAGTACATCAGGGTATATGTAATCTGTGCGGAGTACATCAGGATATATGTAATATGTGCTGAGTACATCAGGGTATATGTAATCTGTGCGGAGTACATCAGGGTATATGTAATCTGTGTGGAGTACATCAGGGGTATATGTAATCTGTGCGGAGTACATCAGGGTATATGTAATCTGTGCGGAGTACATCAGGGTATATGTAATCTGTGAGGAGTACATCAGGGTATATGTAATCTGTGCGGAGTACATCAGGGTATATGTAATCTGTGCGGAGTACATCAGGGTATATGTAAGCTGTGCGGAGTACATCAGGGTATATGTAAGCTGGGCGCAGTACATCAGGGTATATGTAAGCTGGGCGCAGTACATCAGGGTATATGTAATCTGTGCGGAGTACATCACGGTATATGTAAGCTGTGCGGAGTACATCAGGGTATATGTAATCTGTGTGGAGTACATCAGGGTATATGTAATCTGGGCGGAGTACATCAGGATATATGTAAGCTGTGCGGAGTACATCAGGATATATGTAATATGTGCGGAGTACATCAGGGTATATGTAATCTGTGCGGAGTACATCAGGGTATATGTAATCTGTGCGGAGTACATCAGGGTATATGTAATCTGTGCGGAGTACATCAGGGCATAATAAGAGGGTATAATAATGCGGTAAATAAATAATAATTCATAGATGTGTGGCCGGTGTCGCACTGATAAACGGCGCCCGATCTTATCCGCTTTTGGACACTCTGCATATTTTGCATCGCCATATTCTGAGAGCCAGGACTTTTTTAATTTTTCACCACCGGAGCCGTGTGAGGGCTTATTTGTTGCGGGACAATCTGTAGTTCTCATTGGTACCATTTTGGGGTACATGCGATTTTGATCACTTTTTATTCCATTTTTTTGCAATCCTGAGCAAAAAACAGGAATTCTGACACTGTTTTTTAGGTTTTCTTTTTGCGGCGTTCACCGTACGCTATAGGTGACATTTTTACTTTATTCTGCGGGTCGGTACGGTTACGGCGATATCATATGTATATAGGTTTGGTCCTTTTTTTTAGCGTTTGCACAATAAAATCACTTATTTATAAAAAAAAACATTTTCTGTGTCACCGTATTCTGAGAGCTGTAATTTTTTTTATTTTTTAGTCAAAAAAGCTGTGTAAGGGCTTGTTTTTTGCGGGACGGATAGAAGTTTTTATCGGTATTATTTTCGGGTACATGCGGCTTTTTGATCACTTTTTATTCTTTATTTAGGGAGCGGTGGTGACCAAAAAAATAGCGATTCTGTCGTAGTTTTTTATTGATTTTTTTTTGGGGTGTTCCATCATGCGGGAAAAATAAAATTACAGTTTTATAGTTGGGGTCGTTACGAACGCGGTGATACCAGATATGTGTACTTTTTTAACGTGTTTATTTTTTTTCTACAATAAAAGTCTTATTATAGGGAAAAAAAAGCATTTTGTGTTTATAGAACTTATAACTTTTATTTTTACACTTTTTTTTAAAACTTTTTTATTACTTTTTTTTACTTTTTTCCCTTGTCCCACTAGGGGACACTTAGACTTGCAGCTTTGATCGCTGCTAGAGTACATTACACTACCTACGTAGTGTAATGTGTTCTAACTGTCATTGTGACGTGACTGTCACTCTGACAGGAAGCCGAGGAGGAACAGCCGGAGGCTGCTCCTCCGAGGCATCCGTACATGGCAACCCGGAGGTCATTATCTGACCTCCGATTGCCGTGACAAGCATCGGCAGCCCCCATGATCACTTCGTGGGGGCTGCCGATGTGCTTCAAACCACTTAAATGCGAGGACGGCAATACGTCGCCGCACTTAAGGGGTTAATTGCCGAAAGCAGCGGCGATGGTCCGCTGTTCGGCGAGACTGATATGTCAGCTGTCTAAGACAGCTGTCAGCGCGTGTCTGTCACTCTGTGTTTACACAGAGTGACAGTTTGAAATGCGGACGAAAATGAACGTCCTGGTGCGGGAACTAGCAGCCGACCATGATGTTCATTTTCGTCCTTGGTCGTGAAAGGGTTATAGGCCTTAGGCTATGTTCAAACGGGGTATTTTGCCGAGTTTTTTGACGCGGAAACCGCGTCGCAAAACTCGGCAGAAACGGCCCGAGAACGCCTCCCATTGATTTCAATGGGAGGCGTCGGCGTCTTTTTCCCGCGAGCAGTAAAACTGCCTCGCGGGAAAAAGAAGCGACATGCCCTATCTTCGGGCGCTTCCGCCTCCGACCTCCCATTGACTTCAATGGGAGGCAGGAGAAAGCGTATATCTCGCTGTTTTATGCCTGCGGCGCTCAATGGCCGCGGGCGAAAAACGGCGCGATAATTGCTGTTCACACGGAGTATTTTGGGGGAGGAATATCTGCCTCAAAATTCCGTTTGGAACTTTGAGGCAGATATTCCTCCCCCAAAATACTCCGTGTGAACATAGCCTTAAGGTGGGAGATCTTGAGCATAAAACTGCAGCTTATGCAGATGATTTGTTGGTTTATATAACTAAACCCTTGGACGCTCTCTCACGACTTCTACAGATTTTTGAGGACTTTGGGTGGGTTTCTAATTTCAAGATCAATTATGACAAGTCGGAAGCGCTTAATATAACCCTACCGCAAAGTACATTTCTGACCGTTAGTTCTCAATCTCCTTTTAAGTGGCCAAGGTCTGAATTGAAATATTTGGGTTTAAAAATTACAGCAGAAACAAAAATGCTCTTTGATCGGAATTATAGCCCATTATACTATAAAATGAAGGATTTCTTGTCAAAACTTAAGGTCCCGTATATGTCGTGGTTAGGCCGAAAGAACCTTCTTACCGCATTTGTTCTCCCTCAGGTTCTATATATACTACAGTCCTTGCCTATTGATATACCCACATATTATTTTTCTCGGTTTCGACGCCTGCTAATGAAGTGTATGTGGAATAAAAAACGTCCAAGACTCGCATATACGAAACCCATACGGAGAAAGGGTACAGGAGGGTTGTCATTGCCTGATCGTCCAACTTATTATAAGGCCATACAATTGGGGAGGTGGACACAATTAGTTAATAGCAGAGTCTCTCTTCCACATGCCGATATAGAACGATATTTACTGGCTAATGGTCTGGCTTCTTATCTTTGGATGGGGACAAAAACACCCTCTAGATCAGGGGTCTCAAACTTGGCCGGGTAAGTGGGCCGCATATAGAAAAAATGTGAAGTTGACGGGCCGCATTACTTTCAAATTTGATACAACACAAAATTATTGTTAATCAGTTCGTTATTTGAACTACTATAACATTATATTACTATAATACCGCTAGGTTTACAATTTGAGATATTTTTCCACATGCTAATTTGAACAATCCAGTTTTCCAGTTTAAAAGTGTCGCTAAATGCAATCCGGCGGCTCAGTTAGTAGCGTTTGGCAGACACACATGTCAAGATTGGGCAGCCCCTTTTTAGATAGTGCCCTCTGTGGATGCTGCCACAGTGCCCTCTGTAGATAATACAACACACCTAAATAATGCCACAGTGCCCTCTGTAGATAATGCAACACACCCCTTAATAATGTCATAGTGTCCTCTGTACATGCTGCCACGGTGCCCTCTGTAGGTGCTGCCACAGTGCCCTCTCTAGGTGCTGCCACGGTGCCCTCTCTAGGTGCTGCCACGGTGCCCTCTCTAGGTGCTGCCACGGTGCCCTCTCTAGGTGCTGCCATGGTGCCATCTCTAGGTGCTGCCGCAGTGCCCTCTCTAGGTGCTGCCACGGTGCCCTCCGCAGGTGCTGCCACGGTGCCCTCCGCAGATGCTGCCACGGTGCCCTCCGCAGATGCTGCCACGGTGCCCTCCGCAGATGCTGCCACGGTGCCCTCCGCAGATGCTGCCACAGTGCCCTCCGTAAATGCTGCCACAGTGATGTCAGGGGCTTGCCCAGAGCTGGAGTCCCGGAGCAGAACCGCTTCTAGCACTCTGCCTGGGATTCCAGCTCTGCTCCTGACATCACTGTCTATATATGGACAGAGATGTCAGGGGCAACCCCACAGCTGGAGTCCCGGGCAGAGTGCTAATAGGCTCTTCCTGGGACTCCAGCTGTGCTCCTGACATCACTGGGACTCCTGCTTTGGGGAAGCCCCTGACATCATTGTCGATGTATGGACAGCGATGTCAGAGGCTTCCCCAGAGTCCCAGAGCAGAGCCTATATTAGCGGATTTCTTGTCAAAACTTAAGGTACCGTATATGTCGTGGTTAGGCCGAAATAACCTTCTTACCACATTTGTTCTCCCTCAGGTTCTATATATACTACAGTCCTTGCCTATTGATATACCCACATATTATTTTTCTCGGTTTCGACGCTTGCTAATGAAGTGTATGTGGAATAAAAAACGTCCTAGACTCGCATATACGAAATTCATACGGAGAAAGGGTACAGGAGGGTTGTCATTGCCTGATCTTCCAACTTATTATAAGGCCATACAATTGGGGAGGTGGACACAATTAGTTAATAGCAGTGTCTTTCTTCCACATGTCGATATAGAACGATATTTACTGGCTAATGGTCTGGCTTCTTATCTTTGGGTGAGGACAAAAACACCCTCTAGATCATTGGTGCAGAGTGATATGACTAGAGGATTGATCAGGGTTTGCTGATGCCTCTTTCAATTTTACCTTGTCAATAGAAAATGCACTGAAGTATCGGAGACTTGGTCTCACCTCCATTCACTGAAGATAGCTAGACTTTATGACTCAGGAGAGTTGCCTTCATTGGAGATATTGCATAGACAACTGAATATTCCGCAGCCTAAGGGTATGTTCACACTCACTATTTACGGACGTAATTCAGGCGTTTTACGCCTAGAATTACGGCCGAAAATACTGCTTGAAAGCTTCGGCAAACATCTGCCCATTCATTTGGACGGGTCTTACGGTGTTCTGTGCAGACGGTCATTTTTTTTACGCGCCGCTGTCAAAAGACGGCGCGTAAAAAAGATGCCCGCGTCAATTGGAGCCGTTTTCCATTGACTCCATAGAAAAACAGCTCCAATTACGTCCGTAATGGACGCTGCAAAAAACGCCTGCACATGCCATTGCATCTGAAATTCAGGGGCTGTTTTCGCCTGAAAACAACTCCGTAATTTCAGCCGTAACGGACGTGCATGTGTGAACATACCCTAACAGCCTGCAAGTATTGGACTTTTCTTCTACATGCCAGAAGGTGATGACATCTTCTGATGTACATAAATCTGAGCCAACTTAGTTACAGAATTATACTTTGTTACCCTCATTCCCTAAAAAATCTCTTTCCAGGATATATAAAGAGCTGATCACTTCCACGCCTGTATCTACCCCAGGCTTTATATTCGCTTGGGAGAAGGAATTGGGTGGTGTCTTTTCTGAGGGGGAGATCCAGCATTCTGCGGCACTCGCATGGATTTTCAAGGTGTGTCAGGATGCAGGAAAATTCCTATAAAACGCTCACAAGGTGGTACAGAACGCCGGAATATTTACATAAGATTCAAGTTTCTCCAGTAAATACTTGTTGGAGATGTGAGAAGGAGGTGGGAAGCTTGTCTCATATCTGGGGTCATGTATGAAGGTGAAGAGGTTTTGGAGGGAGGTTGAAGCCTTGATTTTGGAAGTCTGTTCTATTTCAATATCCCTCACGAGGGATCTAGTCTTACTCTGGTTGCCTCTTCGGGAATTTTCTCCTTCATCTAGGAATCTCCCTACTTTTATAATCTCCGCAGCTAAATTACTGATTCCTACTAAGTGGAAAGAGACTTCCCCCCTTTACGTGTTCACCTTGTGTCCAAACTACACCAGATATGTCAGCTGGAGGAACTGGCGGGTTGGGAAAATAAAAATAGAGGTTCTTTTCTGAAAGTTTGGCAGCCATGGTTGGACTATAGAGATAAGGTTTAGACGTATGGGATGATATTGGAAGCCTGTATAGATTACTCTCAAGATAGTGTGAGAGAATGAGATTTATTTGAATGTAGTCCTTTTATTACTAGTGCTATAAGAATTTGCCTGAGCGGTGATCAGTGGTTTATTTGTTGATATGAATGTTCTGGGAATAAGTAGTCATGCATGATGGATATATGGCTGCTCCACATTGATAATGATGTCATGGTAAGTGACATGTCATGTTATAATAAGCTGTGAGTGTCCACTGGCAAACAGTGCTGATGTACTAGGCAGAATTGCGCTCTCTTTCTTATGGATCTTTATGTTTGATACTGACTTTTTGTCTACTTTAATAAAAAGAAAAAAAATAGTCAAACAACGCCGTCCGTTCAAAACCTGCCTTACAAAAATCATTGTGTGAACAAACCCTAAGGGCGGATTTACACGCAAAAAACGCAGCGTTTTGTGTGCACAAAAGGCACTTAACAGCTCCGTGTGTCATCACATAGGATGCGCGGCTGCAGGGCCGGTCTTAGGGTAGATGGCGCCCCGTGCGAAATTATCTTTCGGCGCCCCACGGCATTATAAAAAATGTCCAATAAAAAAAGAATAATTCCTCCCCACAGTATAATGCCCTATATAGTGCCCCCAACAGTGTAATGCCCCTTTATTGCCCCACACACAGTATAATAATAATATTTAATAATGTAATATATTATAACACCTTCAAGGACACAGTATTTTGTCCTCTAATTGTGCCCACACAGTGTTATGCCCCCTAAGTGCCACACACATTATATTGCCCCTTGTAGTGCCCCTACACAGTATAATGTCCGCTTAGTGGCCTCCACAGAGTATAATGCCCCCACAACCCCCCTACTAGAAAGTGCCCCCTGTAGATTGTGCCGTACAGCCTCCCTGTAGACAGTGCCATAATCCCCCACCTCCTCCTTGTAGACAGTGCCATAATCCCCCACCTCCTCCCTGTAGACAGTGCCATAATCCCCCACCTCCTCCCTGTAGACAGTGCCATAATCCCCCACCTCCTCCTGGTAGACAGTGCCATAATCCCCCACCTCCTCCTTGTAGACAGTGCCATACAGCCCCCATCTGCCCCTTGTAGTGTCATACAGCCCCCACATCCCCCTTGTAGACAGTGCCATACTGCCCCCCCACCTCCACCTGACAGGATCCTTGCGTAGGCCGGCTTGATCCAGAAATGTCATCACGCCGACTGCGCAGGGATCCTGTCCCTGCGCCTCATAGGCTGCAGGCGCCGCTGTAGACTGCTACAGAGTTTCCCAACCTTTTCGGACTTGAGCCACCCCTAAAAAAAAAAAAGAAAGATTCCTCAGGGCCCCCCTACCAAAAATTGTTCAGAAAAAGACAGAAAATAGCTAAAAATAAGCACTACATTCTTAGGGTATGTTCACACAGCGTTTTTTGTAAAGCAGAAAAAATCAGCTTTTGAATTGACAGCGTTATTTGATGGGGTTTGTTTTTGCGTTTTGTTTTTTTTTAAGCCGTTGAAGCGAATGCAAAAGACGCAGCAAAAAAAGCTCCAAACGAGCGCCACAGCTATTTTCTTCCTACTATTAATTTCAATTGGAGGTCAGAGGTGGAAACCACTTGAAGACCATCAGCCCCCCCCCACTCACAGTGAAATGACCATCAGCCCCCCCCCCACTCACAGTAAAATGACCATCAGCCCCTCCACTCACAGTAAAATGACCATCAGCCCCCCCAACTCACAGTAAAATGACCATCAGCCCCCCCACTCACAGTAAAATGACCATCAGCCCCTCCACTCACAGTAAAATGACCATCAGCCCCCCCACTCACGGTAAAATGACCATCAGCCCCCCCACTCACGGTAAAATGACCATCAGCCCCCCCACTCACGGTAAAATGACCATCAGCCCCCCCACTCACGGTAAAATGACCATCAGCCCCCCCACTCACGGTAAAATGACCATCAGCCCCCCCACTCACGGTAAAATGACCATCAGCCCCCCACTCACGGTAAAATGACTATCAGCCCCCCCACTCACGGTAAAATGACCATCAGCCCCCCCACTCACGGTAAAATGACCATCAGCCCCCCACTCACGGTAAAATGACCATCAGCCCCCCCACTCACGGTAAAATGACCATCAGCCCCCCCACTCACGGTAAAATGACCATCAGCCCCCCCACTCACGGTAAAATGACCATCAGCCCCCCACTCACAGTAAAATGACCATCAGCCCCCCCACTCACAGTAAAATGACCATCAACCCCCCCACTCACAGTAAAATTACCATCAGCCCCCCCCACTCACAGTAAAATGACCATCAGCCCCCCACTCACAGTAAAATGACCATCAGCCCCCCCACTCACAGTAAAATTACCATCAGCTCCCCCACTCACGGTAAAATGACCATCAGCCCCCCCACTCACGGTAAAATGACCATCAGCCCCCCACTCACGGTAAAAGGACCATCAGCCCCCCCCACTCACGGTAAAATGACCATCAGCCCCCCCCACTCACGGTAAAATGACCATCAGCCCCCCCACTCACGGTAAAATGACCATCAGCCCCCCCACTCACGGTAAAATGACCATCAGCCCCCCCACTCACGGTAAAATGACCATCAGCCCCCCCACTCACGGTAAAATGACCATCAGCCCCCCCACTCACGGTAAAATGACCATCAGCCCCCCCACTCACGGTAAAATGACCATCAGCCCCCCCACTCACGGTAAAATGACCATCAGCCCCCCCACTCACGGTAAAATGACCATCAGCCCCCCACTCACGGTAAAATGACCATCAGCCCCCCCACTCACGGTAAAATGACCATCAGCCCCCCCACTCACGGTAAAATGACCATCAGCCCCCCCACTCACGGTAAAATGACCATCAGCCCCCCCACTCACGGTAAAATGACCATCAGCCCCCCCACTCACGGTAAAATGACCATCAGCCCCCACACTCACGGTAAAATGACCATCAGCCCCCCCACTCACGGTAAAATGACCATCAGCCCCCCCACTCACAGTAAAATGACCATCAGCCCCCCCACTCACAGTAAAATGACCATCAGCCCCCCCACTCACAGTAAAATGACCATCAACCCCCCCACTCACAGTAAAATGACCATCAGCCCCCCCCACTCACAGTAAAATGACCATCAGCCCCCCACTCACAGTAAAATGACCATCAGCCCCCCCACTCACAGTAAAATGACCATCAGCCCCCCCACTCACGGTAAAATGACCATCAGCCCCCCCACTCACGGTAAAATGACCATCAGCCCCCCCACTCACGGTAAAATGACCATCAGCCCCCCCACTCACGGTAAAATGACCATCAGCCCCCCACTCACGGTAAAATGACCATCAGCCCCCCCCCACTCACGGTAAAATGACCATCAGCCCCCCCACTCACAGTAAAATGACCATCAGCCCCCCACTCACAGTAAGGCTGGGTTCACACGCACTCTTTACGGACGTAATTTGGGCGTTTTATTCCCGAATTACGTCCGAAAATGCGGCTCAAAAGCGTCGGCAAACATCTGGCCATTCATTTGAATGGGTCTTACGATGTTCTGTGCTGACGGTCATTTTCTTTACGCGCCGCTGTCAAAAGACGGCGCGTAAAAAAGACGCCCGCATCAAAGAAGTGCCTGTCACTTCTTGAGACGTAATTAGAGCCGTTTTCCCTTGACTCCATGGAAAAAACAGCTCCAATTACGTCCGTCATGGACGCAGCGAAAAGCGCCTGCACATGCCATTATGGCTGAAATGCCTCCTGAAAACAGCTCCGTAATTTCAGCCGTAACGGACGCTGCCGTGTGAACATACCCTAAAATGACCATCAGCTCGTCCACTCACAGTAAAACGACCATCAGCCCGCCACTCACAGTAAAAGGACCATCAGCCCCCCTTGTAGGTCGTGCCGCACAGCCCCCTTGTAGGTCGTGCAACACAGCCCCCTTGTAGGTCGTGCCACACAGCCCCCTTGTAGGCCGTGCCACACAGCCCCCTTGTAGGCCGTGCCACACAGCCCCCTTGTAGGCAGTGCCACACAGCCCCCTTGTAGGCAGTGCCACACAGCCCCCTTGTAGGCCGTGCCACACAGCCCCGTTGTAGGCCGTGCCACACAGCCCCCTTGTAGGCCGTGCCACACAGCCCCCTTGTAGGTCGTGCCACACAGCCCCCTTGTAGGCCGTGCCACACAGCCCCCTTGTAGGTCGTGCCACACAGCCCCCTTGTAGGTCGTGCCGCACAGCCCCCTTGTAGGCAGTGCCGCACAGCCCCCTTGTAGGTAGTGCCGCACGGCCCCCTTGTAGGTAGTGCCAAAAGGCCCCATTGTAGGTAGTGCCACACAGCCCCCTGTAGGTAGTAGGGATGTCACGATACCTGAATTTGGACTTTGATACTGATACTTCGTGTAGTATTGCGATTTCGATAACAAAAAGATACTTGGCCAACAGTAATTAAAAAAAAGTTCTTCCATTTTCTGATGTGAGGCCCGAGGTGTGATGATGAATTTAACCTCCATTTGCCTCACATTAATAGTAATTAACCCCATCATGTTAATGTGTGAGGTTCATGATGGGGTTAATTACTATTAATGTGAGGCACATGGAGGTTAAATTCATCGCACCTCGCGCCTCACATTAATAAGTGAAAGAAGTTTTTTTTTTACAGCGTACACATCATAAATGACGCCCAAAAATTGTTGTGCAGGTTATTACGGCCGCGCCGATACCGAATGTGTCAATATTTTATGTATTGAGACTTATTTTAATGTTTATTGTATTTTTTTAAATTTAACATTACTTTATTTTTAAACTTTAATGTACGGGCATATATCTATATACTGATAGTACACAGGCATATATCTATATACTGATAGTACACAGGCATATATCTATATACTGATAGTACACAGGCATATATCTATATACTGATAGTACACAGGCATATATCTATATACTGATAGTACACAGGCATATATCTATATACTGATAGTACACAGGCATATATCTATATACTGATAGTACACAGGCATATATCTATATACTGATAGTACACAGGCATATATCTATATACTGATAGTACACAGGCATATATCTATATACGGATAGTACACAGGCATATATCTATATACTGATAGTACACAGGCATATATCTATATACTGATAGTACACAGGCATATATCTATATACTGATAGCACACAGGCATATATCTATATACGGATAGTACACAGGCATATATCTATATACTGATAGCACACAGGCATATATCTATATACTGATAGTACACAGGCATATGTCTATATACTGATAGTACACAGGCATATATCTATATACGGATAGTACACAGGCATATATCTATATACGGATAGTACACAGGCATATATCTATATACTGATAGCACACAGGCATATATCTATATACTGATAGTACACAGGCATATATCTATATACTGATAGTACACAGGCATATATCTATATACGGATAGTACACAGGCACATATCTATATACTGATAGTACACAGGCATATATCTATATACTGATAGTACACAGGCATATATCTATATACTGATAGTACACAGCCATATATCTATATACGGATAGCACACAGGCATATATCTATATACTGATAGTACACAGCCATATATCTATATACGGATAGCACAAAGGCATATATCTATATACTGATAGTACACAGGCATATATCTATATACGGATAGCACACAGGCATATATCTATATACTGATAGTACACAGGCATATATCTATATACTGATAGCACACAGGCATATATCTATATACTGATAGCACACAGGCATATATCTATATACTGATAGCACACAGGCATATATCTATATACGGATAGTACACTGGCATATATCTATATACTGATAGCACACAGGCATATATCTATATACTGATAGCACACAGGCATATATCTATATACTGATAGCACACAGGCATATATCTATATACGGATAGTACACTGGCATATATCTATATACTGATAGCACACAGGCATATGTCTATATACTGATAGTACACAGGCATATATCTATATACTGATAGTACACAGGCATATATCTATATACGGATAGTACACAGGCATATATCTATATACTGATAGTACACAGGCATATATCTATATACTGATAGTACACTGGCATATATCTATATACTGATAGTACACAGGCATATATCTATATACTGATAGTACACAGGCACATATCTATATACGGATAGTACACAGGCATATATCTATATACTGATAGTACACAGGCATATATCTATATACTGATAGTACACAGGCATATATCTATATACTGATAGTACACAGGCATATATCTATATACGGATAGTACACTGGCATATATCTATATACTGATAGCACACAGGCATATATCTATATACTGATAGCACACAGGCATATATCTATATACTGATAGCACACAGGCATATATCTATATACGGATAGTACACAGTCACATATCTATATACTGATAGTACACAGGCATATATCTATATACTGATAGTACACAGGCATATATCTATATACTGATAGTACACAGGCATATATCTATATACGGATAGTACACAGGCATATATCTATATACGGATAGTACACAGGCACATATCTATATACTGATAGTACACAGGCATATATCTATATACGGATAGCACACAGGCATATATCTATATACTGATAGCACACAGGCATATATCTATATACGGATAGTACACAGGCATATATCTATATACTGATAGTACACAGGCATATATCTATATACTGATAGCACACAGGCATATATATATATATACTGATAGTACACAGGCATATATCTATATACGGATAGCACACAGGCATAAATCTATATACGGATAGTACACAGGCATATATCTATATACGGATAGTACACAGGCATATATCAGATAGTACACAGGCATATATCTATATACTGATAGTACACAGGCATATATCAGATAGTACACAGGCATATATCTATATACTGATAGTACACAGGCATATATTTATATACGGATAGCACACAGGCATATATCTATATACGGATAGCACACAGGCATATATCTATATACGGATAGTACACAGGCATATATCTATATACTGATAGCACACAGGCATATATCTATATACGGATAGCACACAGGCATATATCTATATACGGATAGTACACAGGCATATATCTATATACTGATAGCACACAGACATATATCTATATACTGATAGTACACAGGCATATATCTATATACGGATAGCACACAGGCATATATCTATATACGGATAGCACACAGGCATATATCTATATAAGGATAGCACACAGGCAGATATCTATATACTGATAGTACACAGGCATATATCTATATACTGATAGTACACAGGCATATATCTATATACTGATAGTACACAGGCATATATCTATATACTGATAGTACACAGGCATATATCTATATACGGATAGCACACAGGCATATATCTATATAAGGATAGCACACAGGCAGATATCTATATACTGATAGTACACAGGCATATATCTATATACTGATAGTACACAGGCATATATCTATATACGGATAGTACACAGGCATATATCTATATACGGATAGTACACAGGCATATATCAGATAGTACACAGGCATATATCTATATACTGATAGTACACAGGCATATATCTATATACGGATAGCACACAGGCATATATCTATATACGGATAGCACACAGGCATATATCTATATACGGATAGTACACAGGCATATATGTATATACTGATAGTACACAGGCATATATCTATATACAGATAGCACACAGGCATATATCTATATACGGATAGTACACAGGCATATATGTATATACTGATAGTACACAGGCATATATCTATATACTGATAGTACACAGGCATATATCTATATACGGATAGTACACAGGCATACATCTATATACGGATAGTACACAGGCATATATCTATATACGGATAGTACACAGGCATATATCTATATACTGATAGTACACAGGCATATATCTATATACGGATAGCACACAGGCATATATCTATATACGGATAGTACACAGGCATATATCTATATACTGATAGTACACAGGCATATATCTGTATTAATTCATGGCCGCACGATTTTGCAGATAAAGGGACGGTTTACCCGCGTTAACGTGCGGCCATGAATTAATACACCCTTTATGGCCGCACCATTTTGCAAATTACAACAACTTACCCCCTATCCATTCTCTATGGGAGCGCCGGAAAAAGCAGAACACTGCACTGGGCTATCTCCGGCGCTCCCATAGGGAATGAATGGAGCGGCAGTGCGCGTGCGAATGTAACCGGAATACCCCTTAACGAAGTATTTGACAGCCGCTCCTACATAGTGCCAGGCACCCCTTGAGAAAGCCACAGGCGAAACGAGCGTCGGGGCGCTCTTCTATACCGCTGGGTCACATTCAATCTCCCATACATGGGTAAGTGCATATATCGGACTTAAACTTGGCTTTATGCCATTTTTTCAAGGCACCAATTACTTTTCAGTTACTATAGGCCTTTTTGAGTTAGGCATATTGTCCTTCTTTACACAGCTTACATTTCAAAATTACTCCTATTCTGATGCACCCTATGTTGGAGCTACATTGAGCTACAGTAATTGTGCATACCATCAGTGTATTAAAAATATATATATATACTCAATGTATACATATGTGATCCGCACAAGGATTTATTTTAGATTCTCTGTCTTTGTCATTTAATGTATTTTATGTTATCAATAAAGATGTTTAATTTTTTCATATGTTGATATGTATGGACTCTTTTTTTCTCTTTTTTTTCTCTTGTTTATTATATATTGTTAGAGTCCTTATCTCTAATTATTCATATGGGTGGTTGAGTGTTGTCTCCCACCTTTACACGTATTTGTCCTGTGAGACATCCTGTCTAATTAATAGTGCCAGCGCGGTTGTTGGCCGCGTTGCGACAGTGTGAAGGCCGCTCCGTGTGGCCGTACCCTAAAGAATCCTTTCTCCCCATACATAACGCTAAGTTCCCCTCCCCCATGATTCATAATAAGCTCCTACACCACAAAATAAACTATACAGAAGTCCCCCTCCCCACAAAATACATGTATAAAGAATCCCCCCACACTCCTATAGCATTTAGGGCAATGTCCCCTCCCCCACAAAATCCATCTTTGCAAAAAAAAATCCATCCTGTTACCCATCACATAAAGCCCCCTCTTTCCTCCTCCCTCACACAGCACATAAATAAACACAGATTAACCTAAAGCTGCTGCTCTTACCTGACACCGGAGCTCCGTGGAGGAGTCTTCACTGGGGCAGCAGCACAGCAGGAAGGAGCTGCGTGTGACACTGCAGTACAGGCTGTGCCGATTGGTGGAGCAGACAGAAGCACCTGCTGCTGCTCCTCCAATCAGCACTCACTTCACACAGCCGTGGAGAGGAAGGAACATTTCTCCTCTCTTCGGCTCGTGCCCACTGGCGCCCCCCTTACAGCATGGCGCCCGGCGCCCTGTGCGACCGCACGTGTCACACATAGCTAAGGCCGGCCATGCGCGGCTGCGTGATTTTCGCGCAGCCGCCATCATTATGACACTCTGGATGTTTGTAAACAGAAAAGCACGTGGTGCTTTTCTGTTTGCAAACATGCTTTTGACTGCTGTTGCGCGAATCACGCGTGTCTCACGGAAGTGACTTCAATGGGTACGTGATGCATGAAAAACGCAGAAATTTAGGACCTGTCGTGAGTTTTACGCAGTTGTCACGCAGTTTGTGTTTGCGGTGGAGAGAGGAGGGGGGGCCTGTAATTTAGAGACCCCACTCTCCTCTCTCGACCACAGACAGTACAATACAACAATGTATATATATTTATATATATTTATAATATAAACTTAGACTTGCAGCTTTGATCGCTGCTCGAGTACATTACACTACCTATGTAGGGCAGATTCAGACGAACGTTGCGTTTTTGCGCGCGCAAACAACGCTGCGTTTTGCGCGCGCAAAAACCATTTGACAGCTGCGTGTGTCATCCGTGTATGATGCGCGGCTGCGTGATTTTCGCGCAGCCGCCATCATAGAGATGAGGCTAGTCGACGCCCGTCACTGTCCAAGGTGCTGAAAGAGCTAACTGATCGGCAGTAACTCTTTCAGCACCCTCGACAGTGAATGCCGAACACAATATACAGCAACCTGTTAAAAAAATGAAAAAGTTCGTACTTACCGAGAACTTCCCGGCCGTTGCCTTGGTGACGCGCCTCTCTTGACATCGGGCCCCACCTCCCTGGATGACGCGGCAGTCCATGTGACCGCTGCAGCCTGTGCTTGGCCTGTGATTGGCTGGAGCTGTCACTTGTACTGAATTGTCATCCCAGGAGGTCAGACTGGAGGAAGAAGCCGGGAGTTATCGGTAAGTCAGAACTTGTTCTTTTTTACAGGTTCATGTTTATTGGGATCGGTAGTCACTGTCCATGGTGCTGAAACAGTTTAACTCTTTCAGCACCCTGGACAGTGACTATCTCCTGACGTCGCGTACCGGAATTTTTTTGCCGGGTTCGGCCAAAACGAGTTCGGCCGAACCCGGTGAAGTTCGGTTCGATTGTCCGGGTTCGCTCATCTCAAAGATACTCCATTTGGATGTTTGGAAACAGAAAAGCACGTGGTGCTTTTCTGTTTACATTCATCCTTTTGACAGCTGGTGCGCTGTTTCAGTCGGTTCACACGGAAGTGCTTCTGTGCGACCTGCGTGGTTTTCACGCACCCATTGACTTCAATGGGTGCGTGATGCGCAAAATATGCGGAGATATTGAACATGTCGCGCTTTTTACGCAGCTGACAAACGCTGCGCAAAAAGCACGGACTGTCTGTACTGCCCCATAGACTTGTATTAGTCTGTGCGTGGCGCGTGAAAACCACGCGGCCCGCACGGACCGAATACACGTTCGTGTGAATCCCCCCTAACTGTCATTGTGACGTGACAGCCACACTGACAGGAAGCCTCGGAGGACCGGTCGGAGGTTGCTCCTCCGGGGCTTCCATACGTGGCAACCCGCAGGTCATTGTCTGGCCTCCGATTGCTACGACAAGCATCGGCAGTCCCCACAATCACTTAGTGGGGGCTGCCGATGTGCTTCAAACACCTTAAATTCGACGATCGCAATCAGTCGCCGCATTTATGGGGTTATTTGCCGAAATCTGCGGCGATGGTCCGCTGACCGGCAAGACTGGAGTGTCAGCTGTCAGGGACAGCTGACCTCCCGGTTCCCGTACATTGTCCGTTAGGACAGAGTGCGCTGGGAACCGCTCCGCAACTGTACGTACTGGTGCGGGAAGCAAGCCTCTGCAGGACGTACAGTTGCGGCGCAGCGCGTGAAGAGGTTAAAAAATATAATATTACAGGTTATGAGTCCTAGATTCTGGAGATGGGACGTTGATCCCGGGATTTATTCTGATTGCCATATTTAGAGTCAGGGTAGAATTTCCCCCCAAATGAAGTAATTGGCATCAACCTCATGGGGTTTTTTATCTTCCTCTGGATCATCACGGTAGGATTATAGGTTGGACTTGATGGACCGGCGTCTTTTTTCAATCTTATCAACTATGTATCAAAATAATGCGAAATATTTGGGCGGAATGATGATTTATTAATGAAACTAGATGTAACGTGATGACAGCGGTTCCAGCTGGATAAGGAAACTTCTCCCAGAAATAATGCAAACGCTGTAAAAGCCTGATAGGCCTGTATCGATGATAATATCTGTTGGACAAAATGAAAATATAAGTCATTCTGAACAAAACAATGAAAATTAAAGATTTTATGATAATTTGGAAAACTAAAGCCTTGATTCTGATTTGTGGCGAATAAATAAGTGCCAGAATGTATAATATCGATCCCTATAGTGTCAGGGATCATTAGCCTGTATATTGCTTGCAAAAACATTATTACCTTACATTAACTAAATATCAGTATATTTCACAAAGAATTTGAATGTATGCAACAAGATGGAGTCTGCATAAGGAACACACCTATGGAAGACACCGCCCCTGGAATGCAAGAGGAGGGTACAGATGAACTCACAACTGGATAGAGCCAATGGGGCTTAAGCACGTCCCACATCTCTAGGGAGGAAACTTGTAATTCTTTGTTTAATAAAGTTCAGTTGTACTTCCTACTTCACTGAGGGAAGATCTTTACCAACAACTCTGTCTGGTATATTTCTTCCATGCATGCCCTCAGTTTCCAATTTACAGAGGTGGTTATTCGGTGTAGAATAACAGGGAAAAGGAACCCTGACAATAGCATGCAGTTGCATATATCACCTATTGACCCCAATTGTAGAAAAATAAAATGTTTGCAGTATCCCTTTGTATCAAAAAGCATGATCAACGACGTACTTCACTACAGTACTAAAAAGAATGACAACATATACGTAGTCTCCGAATATATGACGAAAGGCATACATTGAACCCGCGATAGGCCATGGATACGTTTGTCATATACGTCTGTAGCATTTCCTGGAATATATATATATATATATATATATATATATATATATATATATATATATATATATATATAAGGCGTGGTGTGAATATAGTATAACTATGTATAGTAGAATTAAAGGATGTTGAGGTTGATATCAGACGATCACACTGATCAGAAATGATAGAAATATATTTAGAATAGAATTTTCCCAAAATTCATTTCGGGTCCATTTTGATCAAATAGGGCCGTTTGATTCCGTCTAAATAAATTTTGCCGAGAACCGCAAGTGCCCTGATTGCACTGAAAACTCGTGTTTGACTCTTTGATCTCTTCTAGGACTGTTTCCAAACCTGTAGCATTTTCTGGTTTGGCATTTTATATAATTGGCTGCGCTAGACGGAGTGGTAACCGCAGTGCATTTTGGGATGGCTGTCTGCAAGTTATTATGGGGAAGCCTGCCTAGGGTCATTGGATCCTTATTCTAAATTGTAAAATGGCGGCCGTCACTATGCGGGGGCTGCCACTTTGACATGATTCGTGCACTGTGAACCCCAAAAGTTTACAATTTTGGTCAATCGGTACCTTTGCCAAATTTCGACCGAGTTCAATTCATGTATTCAAGGAACAGAGGGAGACGTAGTTGTGTCATCATCATGTTTCAGGTGTTATTTTCTCGCCCACTAGCCCATAGAGTTGGAAATGACAGGCATAGAAGATGGGGCCGGGCTGCAAGAAAAAAAAAATCACCTGGATATTAGATTTATAAAAAAAATCTCAATATATCCGTAATCTCTTCCATTCCCTCAATATCAGGGAATTTATCCACTTCTTGAATCAACTCCATTATGTAACTGAGAGGATTTATTAGGCTGGCGGCAAGAAGAAAGAGAGCCGTCCAATATCCAAGGCATAGAAAGAGCTTGGTCCATAAGCCGTCATAGGGTGGCCCAAAATTATAGGACTCCAGATTCTGCAACAAATAAGGAAACGGTTATTAAAGTGTTATTGACCTTATACAAGTGAATAAATCTTATATTTATATTACAAAAATAAACTAGAAGTATTAAAATATATTACTGTGTGCTTGATTGACAACAGATTTCCCAGGCAGCAGAGGTGGGGGGAGGGGTGAGTGGGCACATAGGAGATTGTGCCCACTAATAACAATCAGGGGCAGACAGAGACAGCAAGGCTTTTATGTAACAGCTAGTTTGTTGAGAGTGAGGTGGCGCAGCTATAGTGGGGTGCGGAGGTAGCAGTGGCACCAAGGACCATGGAACCTGGTTCCCTAAAGGGCTCTCTGGCCCATACATAGACACCAGAATGGCACATGGGAGAGTCAGGGCCCTGATAGAGGTTTTGCTTTATGTACCAGGAGCTTCAAGTTAAGGCTCTGAAGTTCTTGGATGGTGCGCCAATTTATTTTGTGGATTGTAATACAACAATAATTATGAACCATGGAAATCATTATCAATCCTTTATATGCCATAAAGTAGGCAGTGGGAAGCACTGGTCAGGCCCTCTGTTTACTGGCCCATTGTGCAGCTGCCTATATGGTACAGTATCCCATATAGAGCCCCAGTGCAGCTACATATATGTTACATTATGTCCTATAGAGCCCCTATGCAGCATATATGGTCCCGTATAGTATGGTCCCTACAAAGCTCCTATGGTTCAGTATATTCACTCCTGATAACAATACAGTAATAATAATGATACTATAGAGGGTAAAAGTCGCACTCACTTCATGAATCCATATGAGGCTTTTCTGGAGCCAAGACACTTCTTCCTCTACAGGTGGAGCTGGTGTTGGAGTCACCTGTAGTAATATAGTTATTTTATACATTTCATTATAGTTATTTTATACATTTCTGTAATAACAGGGATAGGGAAACAGACAAGTGAGCCCTAATCTACCCGCCACTCAGTCCCTGCCTACTTGCAACGACCCGCTCTAGGCGACAGGGTACAACTGGGCGACGGTCCCTACACTCAGTAAGTGCACGACAGACAACCAGACAAGGAAACACAGAACAAAGGGAAACGGGGCAGTTGCCCACGGCAACACCGTGAGCAACAAGAGTAGAAAACGAGCAGAGTCAAACCAGGAGAGTACGAGGTTCCAAACGCAGAGCAGGAGAGTAGTGAACAAGCCGAGTCAAACCAGGAGTGTACGAGGTACCAAATGCAGAGCAGAAGAGTAGTCAGTAAGCCAGGGTCAATACGAAGCAGGGACAAGTAGTTCAAGAAGCTGCAGCAGGGCCAGGAACAAAACGAGAAGAATCACAAGCAAGGAGGAACAGGAAAGGCAGGAATAAATAGACAGAGGGCGGGAGCTAGCTCCGTCTGGCCAGGCTGTGATAGGCTCTCCCACTCCTAAACCTGCCATCCTGAGTGGTGGAAGATGGAGTCAGTCTCACAGACATAGAAGCAGGTGCAGACTGATTACCTATGGGCGTGGATACAGAAGCTGTGCCTGGCAGATCCTTAACAATTTCATTATAGTTATTTTTTACATTTCATTATAGTTATTTTATACATTTCATTATAGTTATTTTATACATTTCATTATAGTTATTTTATACATTTCTTTGTAGTTATTTTATACATTTCATTATAGTTATTTTATCACTCTCAGTAAGTCAGTAGGAGGATTGAACTATCACCGGCTCCTATATATCTCACTGATGGATTGTAATTGAACAATTATTATCTAGTGGTCAGTAGGAAGCACTGTTATTTTCTATTTAAGATGCTGGTGGGCCCTCTGTTTACAGCGCCCTGTACAGCTGTACATGTAATACAGTATGCCCCATAGAACCCCTATGCAGCAGCATATACAGCGAAGGAAATAAGTATTTGATCCCTTGCTGATTTTGTAAGTTTGCCCACTGTCAAAGACATGAACAGTCTAGAATTTTTAGGATAGGTTAATTTTACCAGTGAGAGATAGATTATATAAAAAAAAAAAATAGAAAATCACATAGTGAAAATGATATATATTTATTTACATTGTGCACAGAGAAATAAGTATTTGATCCCTTTGGCAAACAAGACTTAATATTTGGTGGCAAAACCCTTGTTGGCAAGCACAGCAGTCAGACGTTTTCTGTAGTTGATGATGAGGTTTGCACACATGTTACATGAAATTTTGGCCCACTCCTCTTTGCAGATCATCTGTAAATCATTAAGATTTCGAGGCTGTCGCTTGGCAACTCGGATCTTCAGCTCCCTCCAGTGGCGTAACTACCGCCGTAGCAGCCGCAGCGACTGCTATGGGGCCCGCGGCATGAAGGGGCCCGTCTTGCCCGCCGGCACGGGCCCCCACCATTGCTGCAGGCTCCGCTAGCAGCCGCTATGGCTGCTACAGCGCGACGCCACTGAACACTACGGCAGAGCAGGGAGGTATCTCCCCGCTCTGCCATTAAACAAAAGACATGTATCCCCTATCCACAGGATATCCACAGGATAGGGTATACATGTGTGATCGCTGGCATTGATAGGGAGAACGGGGGACTGAAAGTCCCATGAAGTTCTCCATGACTAACCTCGGACTTCCAGGGTCTGCGTCGGCAGCTCCATAGAAATGAATGGAGCGCCGGTCGCGCTTGTGCGCATGCGTGACCAGCGCTCCTTTCATTTTTATTGAGCTGCCGACACAGACGCCGGAAGTCAGAGGTTAGTAATGGAGAACTTTGGGGGGACTTTCAGTCCGCCGTTCTCCCTATCGCTGCCAGCGATCACACATGTATCCCCTATCCTGTGGATAGGGGATGCATGTTATTTGTAGGACACACTATAGGTCGCATTTATTTTGGGGGGCTGTATGGCGTTCCCTACAGGGGGGGGCGCTGTATGGCGTTCCCTACAGGGGGGGCTGTATGGCGTTCCCTACAGGGGGGGCTGTATGGCGTTCCCTACAGGGGGGGACTGTATGGCGTTCCCTGCAGGGGGGGACGCTGTATGGCGTTCACTGCAGGGGGGGCTGTATGGCGTTCCCTACAGGGGGGGCTGTATGGCGTTCCCTACAGGGGAGGCTGTATGGCGTTCCCTACAGGGGGGCTGTATTGCGTTCCCTACAGGGGGGGCTGTATGGCGTTCCCTACAGGGGGGGCTGTATGGCGTTCCCTACAGGGGGGCTGTATGGTGTTCCCTACAGGGGGGCTGTATGGCGTTCTCTACAGTGGGGGCTGTATGGCGTTAGCGCCATACAGCCCCCTCTGTAGATAACGCCATACAGTCCCCCCTTTAGATAACGCCACACAGCCACCCTTGTAGATAACGCCACACAGTCCCCCCTGTTGATAACGCCACACAGTCCCCCCTGTAGATAACGCCACACAGTCCCCCATTCTCCCTATCGCTGCCAGCGATCACACATGTATCCCCTATCCTGTGGATAGGGGATGCATGTTATTTGTAGGACACACTATAGGTCATATTTTTTTTGTGGGGGGCTGTATGGCGTTCCCTACAGGGGGGGGCTGTATGGCGTTCCCTACAGGGGGGGCTGTATGGCGTTCCCTACAGGGGGGACTGTATGGCGTTCCCTGCAGGGGGGGTGCTGTATGGCGTTCCCTGCAGGGGAGGGCTGTATGGCGTTCCCTACAGGGGGGGGCTGTATGGCGTTCCCTACAGGGGAGGCTGTATGGCGTTCCCTACAGGGGGGGCTGTATGGCGTTCCCTACAGGGGGGGCTGTATGGCGTTCCCTACAGGGGGCTGTATGGCGTTCCCTACAGGGGGCTGTATGGCGTTCCCTACAGGGGGGGCTGTATGGCGTTCCCTACAGGGGTGGCTGTATGGCGTTCCCTACAGGGGGGGCTGTATGGCGTTCCCTACAGGGGGGGCTGTATGGCGTTCCCTACAGGGGGGACTGTATGGCGTTCCCTGCAGGGGGGGTGCTGTATGGCGTTCCCTGCAGGGGAGGGCTGTATGGCGTTCCCTACAGGGGGGGCTGTATGGCGTTCCCTACAGGGGGGGCTGTATGGCGTTCCCTACAGGGGGGACTGTATGGCGTTCCCTGCAGGGGGGGTGCTGTATGGCGTTCCCTGCAGGGGAGGGCTGTATGGCGTTCCCTACAGGGGGGGCTGTATGGCGTTCCCTACAGGGGAGGCTGTATGGCGTTCCCTACAGGGGGGGCTGTATGGCGTTCCCTACAGGGGGGCTGTATGGCGTTCCCTACAGGGGGGGCTGTATGGCGTTCCCTACAGGGGGGGCTGTATGGCGTTCCCTACAGGGGGGGCTGTATGGCGTTCTCTACAGTGGGGGCTGTATGGCGTTAGCGCCATACAGCCCCCTCTGTAGATAACGCCATACAGTCCCCCTGTAGATAATGCCATACAGTCCCCCTGTTGATAACGCCATACAGTCCCCCCTGTAGATAACGCCACACAGCCCCCCCTGTAGATAACGCCACACAGTCCCGCCTGTAGATAACGCCACACAGTCCCCCCTGTAGATAACGCCACACAGTCCCCTCTGTAGATAACGCCACACAGTCTTCCTCTGTAGATAACGCCTTACAGTCCCCCTCTTTAGATAACGCCATACAGTCTACAGGGGGAGCTGTATGGCATTATCTACAGGGGGGGGGCGCTGTATGGCGTTATCTTCAGGGGGGGCTCTGTATGGCGTTATCTACAGGGGGGACTGTATGGCGTTATCTACAGGGGGGGCTGTAAAAAAGGCACTATCTACAAGGGGGGGGTTGTGTGACACCCAGGGGAGGGGGGGGCCCTTTCAAAAGTTTGCTATGAGGCCCAGTCTTTCCTAGTTACGCCCCTGGCTCCCTCCATAAGGTTTCGATGGGATTAAGGTCTGGAGACTGGCTAGGCCACTCCATGACCTTAATGTGCTTCTTTTTGAGCCACTCCTTTGTCGCCTTGGCTGTATGTTTCGGGTCATTGTCGTGCTGGAAGACCCAGCCACGAGCCATTTTTAATGTCCTGGTGGAGGGAAGGAGGTTGTCACTCAGGATTTGACGGTACATGGCTCCATCCATTCTCCCATTGATGCGGTGAAGTAGTCCTGTGCCCTTAGCAGAGAAACACCCCCAAAATATAATGTTTCCACCTCCATGCTTGACAGTGGGGACGGTCTTCTTTGGGTCATAGGCAGCATTTCTCTTCCTCCAAACATGACAAGTTGAGTTAATGCCAAAGAGCTCAATTTTAGTCTCATCTGACCTCAGCACCTTCACCCAATCACTCTTAGAATCATCCAGATGTTCATTTGCAAACTTCAGACGGGCCTGTACATGTGCCTTCTTGAGCAGGGGGACCTTGCGGGCCCTGCAAGATTTTAATCCATTACAGCGTAATGTGTTACCAATGGTTTTCTTGGTGACTGTGGTCCCAGCTGCCTTGAGATCATTAACAAGTTCCCCCCGTGTAGTTTTCGGCTGAGCTCTCACCTTCCTCAGGATCAAGGATACCCCACGAGGTGAGATTTTGCATGGAGCCCCAGATCGATGTCGATTGACAGTCATTTTGTATGTCTTTCATTTTCTTACTATTGCACCAACAGTTGTCTCCTTCTCACCCAGCGTCTTACTTATGGTTTTGTAGGCCATTCCAGCCTTGTGCAGGTCTATGATCTTGTCCCTGACATCCTTAGAAAGCTCTTTGGTCTTGCCCATGTTGTAGAGGTTAGAGTCAGACTGATTAATTGAGTCTGTGGACAGGAGTCTTTTATACAGGTGACCATGTAAGAGCTGTCTTTAATGCAGGCACCAAGTTGATTTGGAGCGTGTAACTGGTCTGGAGGAGGCTGAGCTCTTAATGGTTGGTAGGGGATCAAATACTTATTTCTCTGTGCACAATGCAAATAAATATATATAATTTTGACAATGTGATTTTCTGTTTGTTTGTTTTTATATATAATCTATCTCTCACTGGTAAAATTAACCTAGCCTAAAAATTCTAGACTGTTCATGACTTTGACAGGGGGCAAACTTACAAAATCAGCAAGGGATCAAATACTTATTTCCTTCACTGTATGGTACAATATTCCCTATAGAGCCCCTATGCAGCAGCATATATGGTGCAATATTCCCTATAGAGCCCCTATGCAGAAGCTTATATAGTACAGTATTCCCTATAGAGCGCATATGCAGCAGTATATATGGTACAATATTCCCTATAGGGTCCCTATGCAGCTGTATATATGGTACAGTATGCCATATAGATCTCCTATTCAGCAGTATATATGGTACAGTATATCCTGTATATCTCCTCTGCAGCTGTATATATGGTACAGTATGTTCTGTAGATCTCCTATGCAGCAGTATATAAGTTACAGTATGTCCTGTAGATCTCCTATACAGCAGTATATATGGTACAGTGTGTCCTATAGAGCCCCTATGCAGCAGTATATATGGTCCAGTATGTCCTGTAGATCTCCTATACAGCAGTATATAAGGTACAGTATGTCCTGTAGATCTCCTATACAGCAGTATATATGGTACAGTGTGTCCTGTAGATCTCCTATACAGCAGTATATATGGTCCAGTATGTCCTGTAGATCTCCTATACAGCAGTATATATGGTCCAGTATGTCCTGTAGATCTCCTATACAGCAGTATATATGGTCCAGTATGTCCTTTAGATCTCCTATACAGCAGTATATATGATACAGTATGTCCTGTAGATCTCCTATACAGCAGTATATATGGTACAGTATGTCCTGTAGATCTCCTATACAGCAGTATATATGGTACAGTGTGTCCGCCCCTGATAGCAATACTACTATATAATAATAAAAATGATACTACACTGAGGAAAAATGACACTTACTTGATAAATCCAGTTAAGGCTTCTCTGGAGCCAGGACACCTCTTTCTCTTTGGGTGGAGCTGGAGCTGGAGTTGGAGTCACCTGTAGGAATATAGTTATTTTTTCATTTTCATTCTCAGTAAGTCGGTAGGAGGATTGATCTCACACCTGCTGCTAAGTATCTGACTTATCAAGAAATGTTATCAATCCACGTAATATGTCATCTGGATCTAAGTACAACTTCAGCAACAAGAACAATACAGAAAAGAACACAAAACAGAAAAAAGAAAATCATCCCGTAACCAAACATCACAACCACCATTGTCCTCTGCTAAGTTCTCAGACTGATTCTTGTTAGGATTATGGATGTAAAGCAAATTACACTCCCCAATAAGAAGAATTACTATTCTGTGAATATCTGACTCACCCAAGAGATCTGTGTCTTCAGAAGGCCTAGGAAGGTCATGCAAGGTGACACCTTGGGTGGATCGGGTGGTAGCGGAGTAACCTGCAATAAACAGAGTGAACATAGAGGTCAGGGGAAGGTCAATGTCTGGTGGTGTTGTCATGTCATGGGCAAATCCTCTGTATGGGACCGTCACAGTGGTCGTTATGGCCAATAGTTATAAGGTGATAGGCTTCTCTAGGGAGAGGATTTACCCAAATATCCAATGGGCCATGGTGTGTTTACTTATGTTACATACATGGTGGAAGACAATAGCCCATGACTTAAAATTTAATTTGTATCTGTTTTCTTAAAGGGGTTTTCCGGAAGCAAACAATCACATTTTGTTAAACAAAACAATCCAAAACAAGTGACTTTGCAATATACTTACGTTGGATCTGATGAATGTAGCGTCGTATCCCATCTTCAGTCACGTGACCACTTTCTAATCCAAAATTGGCACTTCCTCTGCAGACCCGTCCATTAGCTCCGATAGCTAACTTCCTGTTTCCGGTTATCAGAGAGTCCGGTTTCGCCACAAATTACGTAACTGTACCACGTGTTTCCTCATCTGTTTAGCCATGTCCGGGCGGTCCGCAATTTATTCTGCAGGGCCGTTCCAGAACGTCCTGCAGAGTTAGCATGTTTGCCGCTCCACGGCGGCATTTAACTCCGTGATACAGCTGTCTCTAGACAGCTGTATCATGGATCTTTAACCGGAGACCACTCAGCGTGGTCTCCGGTCATGTGATCGTTGTGACAACCTGTCACAACCATCACATTGCTCCTTATAGCAGCGCTTATGTGCCGACTGTGAGGAGCTCTGTGATACAGCGGTCTAGAGACAGCTGATATCACGGAGCTTTTACCCGAAGACCACTCAGCGTGGTCTCCGGTCATGTGATCGCTGTGACAGCATGTCACAGTGATTACATTGCTCCTCCCAGCCGTCCTTGTGCGCCGACGGTAAGGCGCTCAGCCATGCTGTGACAGCCTTTCACAGCGATCACATGCGTGCCGACGGTAAGGAGCTCCATGATACAGCTGTCTAGAGACCGCTGTATCACCGAGCTTTAGAGTGGTCTCTGGCCAGATGATCGCTGTCACAGCGATCACCAGTTGCATCTTCTCCCAGAGAGGGAGAAGAATAATGTAATGTAAAAAAAAAAAAAACACACTTTCTTTTTTCAATAAAAATTTATTCTATAAATAAATATGTCTATCTGCTACACGGCGGCTGTGGCCACGCACGACACAGGTCGACCAGCCAAAGATCGCTATGTCCCGTAGCCTACATTTCATGTAATAAAAGTCAATGTGGTTGTGTCGCAACGCGCAAGTTGCCACGACATGACAGTTGCGAGAATTCCAAACGGTCGTGTCGCAGTTACTTGCAGGTCACAACGCGACCACATTGACTTTCATTACTTGCGGTGTAGGCTATGGGACATAGCGATCTTTGGTCGGACAACATGTGTTGTGGCCAAAGTCACCATGTAACACACGGAGTACCAGGAAAGTAGATGAGATTTTACAAAACTCATCCGCAGGCTGCAGACATTTTACACGGAAGATTTTCAAATCTTTGATATGTCGTTAAATTAATACCTTGGGATCTACTTTCCATAAAGTGATCATATTTGGGGTGTCAAAGGGGTTTTCCAGTCTACAAAAATTGATGGCCTATCCTCAGGATAAGCCATCAATATCTGTATGGGTGGTGGCCCGTCTCCCTGCAGATCGGCTGTTTTGAAGGGGCCGTGATGTTACGAGCGCTGCTTCCCCTCCATTTCCTTTACTGCTCACACTGTGAATCACGGACACACTTGTAGCGGCGGTTCACAGTATTACAATATACACTTGAATGGGAGAAATCTGTAATACTGTGAACCGCCGCTACAAGTGTGTCCGTGATTCACAGTGTGAGCAGTAAAGGAAATGGAGGGGAAGCAGAGCTCGTACCAGCACTGTGGCCCCTTCAAAACAGCCGATCGATGGGGGTGCCGGCTGTCGGACCCTGACAGATCAGATATTGATGGCCTATACTGAGGAAACCGCGTCAGAAAATGCGCCAAAAAACGGCCAAAAACGCCTCCTATTGGTTTCAATGGGAGGCGGAGGCATTTTTACCTGGAAAAGAACTGGCATGCCCTATTTTGGGGGGTTTACGTCTCTGAGCCCCCATTGACAACAATGGGAGGCAGAGAAAGTGTTTTTCGCTGCGTGTTTGACCACGGCGCTCAATGGCCGCGGCCAAAACCCGGCAAACGGCGTGCAGGCAGATCAAAATCTGCCTCGGAATTCCAGACAGAATTTTGAGGAAGAATTTTCTGCCTGCAAAAAAACTCAGTGTGAACAGGGCCTAATACAGGATCTCTTGGAACAGATCCAGCAGCAGGTGAGGAAAATGTGCTGACTGGATTGTGTGTAGCAAGATGTCTGACATAGGTGGAGTGGGCGGACTTACATTTACCAGGCTGTGAAAGGGGCGGGGAGGGAGATGATGCCTGTACTTAGATCAAGGATAGATGGAGGCACAAAGGATCATGATGATTATTACTGTGTAGGACAGTGCGCAGGGACGAGCTGCCGGGAATTACAGCAGGGAAGGACCTGTGACCATAGAGGGGTGTGGCCAGGGGCATAACTAGGAAAGACTGGGCCCAATAGCAAACTTTTGGCTGGGGCCCCCCTCCCCTTGGTGTCACACAGCCCCCCAGTAGATAACGCCATACAGCCCCCCTGTAGATAACGCCATACATCCCCCTGTAGATAACGCCATACAGCCCCCCCCTGTAGATAACGCCATACAGCCCCCTGTAGGTAATGCCATACAGACCCCCTGTAGATAACGCCATACAGCCCCCTGTAGATAACGCCATACAGACCCCTGTATATAACGCCATACAGCCCTCTGTAGATAACGCCATACAGAACCCCCCATGTAGATAACGCCATACAGAACCCCCTGTAGATAACGCCATACAGAACCCCCTGTAGATAACGCCATATAGAGTCCCTCTGTAGATAACGCCATACAGCCCCCTGTAGATAACGCCATACAGCCCCCTGTGGATAACGCCATACAGCCCCCTGTAGATAACGCCATACAGCCTCCTGTAGATAACGCCATACAGCCCCCTGTAGATAACGCCATACAGCCCCCTCTGTAGAGAACGCCATACAGCCCCCCATAGGTAACGCCATACAGCCCCCACTGTAGATAACGCCATACAGAGTCCCCCTGTAGATATAGATAACTCCATACAGAGTGCCCCCCTGTAGATAACGCCATACAGCCCCCCTGTAGGTAACGCCATACAGCCCCCTGTAGGTAACGCCATACAGCCCCCCCTGTAGGTAACGCTATACAGCCCCCCTGCAGGTAACGGTATACAGCTGCCCCCCCTGTAGGTAACGCCATGCAGCCCCAACCCCTAAAAAAAATTCGACCTACAGTGTGTCCTACAAAATACATGTATCCCCTCTCCACAGGACAGGGGATACATGTGTGATCGCTGGCAGCGATAAGGAGAACGGGGGACCAAAAGTCCCCTGAAGTTCTCCATGACTAACCTCTGACTTCCGGCGTCTGCGCAGCTCAATAAAAATGAAAGGAGCGCTGGTCACGCATGCACACAAGCGCGACCGGCGCTCCATTCATTTCTACGGAGCTGCCGACACAGACCCCGGAAGTCCGTGGTTTGTGATGGAGAACTTCAGGGGACTTTCAGTCCCCCGTTTTCCCTATCAATGCCAGCGATCACACATGTATCCCCTATCCTGTGGATATCCTGTTGATAGGGGATACATGTCTTATGTTTAATGGCAGAGCGGGGAGATACCTCCCCGCTCTGCCGTAGTGTTCAGTGGCGTCGCGCTGTAGCAGCCATAGCGGCTGCTAGCGGAGCCTCCAGCCATGGTCGGGGCACGTGTCAGCGGGCGACATGGGCCCCCTCATGCTGCGGGCTCCTTAGCAGCCGCTACGGCTGCTACAGCGGTGGTTACGCCACTGGGCGTGGCAGTATTCAAATAGCTGAGATGCTTTGGAGGAAGAGGGGGGGGGGATGCAAGCTGTCTCCTCAGATGCAGCAGAGGATCATGGATATGGTGGGTTACAAGACAGGAAACAAACAGAAAGAGCAGCAGTGACGATGGAGATCAAACAGAAACTGGTTAGGAGGTTAATAGTAGGTATTAGGGAAGGCAAACCAAGGCTCGTGGACACTTTTTAGAATTTTGTTTTTTTCCTGGACAACCTCTTTAATTATATATTTTGGTTATTTTGTAGTCACTACACGAGGACTACATTGACCATAAGTCACTTTGTTCCTTTAGATTCATATTTTTGGGAGGGAAACTACTGTAAATTTAATAATTTCAGTCTAGTATGACATCTCTAAAAATACTTAAAAATGTTTGACTTACTCCGAAGATGTTCTCCTCGAGCCACTCAATGACCTTCTCGATCCGAGACGACGGTTCCTCCTTTTGTGGAATAGGTTTTTCTATAGTAATCTGTAAGACAAGATTGTGAGTGTACATTAAATGTCTGCTCAGCGCCAATGTTCAGCCTGTAAAGCATGTACTGATTGTTTTCATACAAGGAAACCAGGTAAAAAAGCAAAGGATTTGCCTTTGTAGATCCTGAGTAAACACCTCAACGACAAGTACTACACATGAGTAAAATATTTTATATAGCTCCACTTTTAAACAATAATTTCTTAACCCCTTCCCGACATCCACTGTACATGTATGTAAGTATGGGTCCGGAACTGAGCCCACGACATGTACAGCCTGTGTCAGCTGTATATTACATTTGACACCCTTCCCTAAGGTCTGGGATCAGAGATAATTCCGATCCTGGCCATTTAACCACAAATATGCCATGGTCAATAGTCTTCTCTGTCCCCCCATCACCCCCTGTGATGCGGGGGCGGTGGTTTATCAGGGCAACCGGGGAGGGCTAAATGAAGGGGATAGTATCCTATTAAAAGGGTTGTCTTACAATTGATAATTATCACTTATCTACTGGATAGGTGATAAATGGCTGATCACTGGACGCGCCCCTGCTGGGACCGCCACCAATAGCGAGAATAGGGCTCCCAAACTGTATCTCCTTACCGCTGCTTTATTCAATGTCTATGGGACTGACGGAAACAGATGGGTGCTGTATTCAGCTGTTTCCATTATTCCCATGGAATTTGAATGGGGCGGAAGAACGCATTCCCAACCACCCCTCTATTCAATGTCCTCCTCATTGTGGTCAAGCAGTAGGGAAAAAAACAGGGGGTTGGAGACCAACACTCAAGCAATCGGTAGGGGCCCCCAGTGATCAGACAATTATCACATATCCTGTGGTATACTCCATTTAAGCCCTGTGCAGTGTATTGTATGAGCCAATCAACACACGTTTAAGTCCCCCTAGTGGAACTAAAAAAAATGAATATTTTATATATATAAAAAGAGACATGACCTCTGGGTAAATAGGGTGATATATGGGCATATAAATAACACAGATCGACAATATTGGTAGTAAATTCTTACTCACCCAAATACCGTCTCTCCGATATGCTCACAGCAGTCGCAAAATAGGGCATAGCCTTCCTTGGGGGGCAGAGCAGCCGGTGGAGCAACCTACAATAAAAACATAACAAATTATAGAGAAAAGCAGACATGACCACAATAAATGACTTATAATTGGGGGTCAGTAAATAACATAAGACCTCACGTATGCGCTGGAGGAGATTTATTCTCTGTGCATTACTTATGCCATTACTCTTTATATTAGTATGTAACTTATCTCATAACAGCCAAACCGGAGACGCCTCCATGGGTCTTTCTTTTCCGTTTGGAGAAGTCTATAGTTTGACTGGTATGAGCTAATTTGCATACTTTTTTCCCCATGAAGCATTGGCTGTAAATAAGTCTCCATACATCTGCTTGCTCTCCTCAATAAGAGCCAGTACTCCCACCACACTCTTTATATTAGATTATGACTCAGCAGTGACATTTGGTCTCCTGCGGTTCGCTGTAAAATGTGTGTATCTGAAGAGGATACAACTGATGTACAATATAAGATACAGTATAAGCGGGGCAATGATATCATCCCCCTACTCACCCCAAATATGGACTTTGTCATCCATCTGTATATGTCCGATAACTTGGACGGCTCTGCTCCAGGGGGCGCTGCTAGGGCATTAGTCTAGAATAAAAAGTGAGATAGTAAATTGTAAGACAATACAAAGTACAAATGTCATAATGTAACACAGTGGTAGCCAGTCACAGGGCAGATTAGTATCGCAATTATACAAAGCTTCAACCACATCGTCAGTTGCTTTCACCTCAGTGAAATGAGCCAATGTGGAGGCAGCAGAGAAAGTGACCACGATGGTGTTTATGACAGACCTCCCAATCGTCCCGAATCCGGCGGGCAAGTCCCGGTTTTTGACTGCTCTCCCGCCGTCCCGGCGGTCTGAGCAATGTCCTGCCCTGCCCCAATCTATCTATCTATCTATCTATCTATCTATCTATCTAAGGATTCAGGTGAAAAAATGGGTACTGTTCATATTTCAATAAAAAAATATTTTCTTATGTCTCTGTGTTTTCTTTAATACTTTAATAGCGCCTTAGTAACGGCAGCAGTCTGATTGACAACGTCCATTACTAAGGTGGGGCTTAATGTTTGCTAGTAAAATGGCTGCAACTAACCCCCCATTATTACCCCTGTACCCACCGCCACCAGGGGTGCTGGGAAGAGCCGGGTGCGATCCAGTACCAGACCAACTGTAGTGATGGTCGGGCACTGGGCAGCAGCAGGCTGGTATTATGAGGCTGGAAAGGGCCATAAACCTTGGCTTTTCCCACCCTTGTAATGCTAGGCTGCTGCTGCTGTGTTGTATCTGGCTGGTTATGGAAAATGGGGGGGGGGACCCCACGTCGATTTAAAAAAAAAAAAAAAAAGAAAACGACATTGCTTTCCCCCCCATTTTCCTAACCAGCCAGATTCAACAAGGCAGCAGCAGGCTAGCATTACCAGGGTGGGAAGGGCCACAGTTTCTGGCCTTCCCCAGCCTAATAATATCAGCCTGCGGCCACCCCAGAGTCCAGCCATCACTACAGATGGTCAGGTACTGGATCGTACCCGGTTCTTCCTGACACCCCTAGTGGTGGTGGGCACCAGGGTAATAATGGGGGGGTTAGTTGCAGCGTTTTTACTGGCTCACACTAAGCCCCAGTAATGGACGCAGTCAATCAGACAACTGTCATTACCAAGGCGCTAATAAAGGATTAAAAAAAACACAGACACATGAGAAAATATTTTTTTTATTGAAATAAGAACTCTCCTACAAAACCCTCTTTGACCATTTTATTTTGAAAAAAACGTAGATCATCGCAGTAGTCCAACGAATCTACGAGGTAGTCCAAACGGTCCAGCGGAACCTGCAAAACAAAATAATAAGGTTTGTAATATGAAGAATAAAAATACTTCTCCTCACCTCTAGCGACTTCTGTCTTCTTCCCTTCGCTGCGATATATACTAGACGTCAATGAAAAATAATTCCCCTTCATATAACTCTGCTACCTGTCAGCTGAAAAGTCATCCACCACAGGGAAAAATGTTTCCCCACCATGTCTGATTCCCCAGTGTTTCTTTGTGGTTCTCCGCCATGGGCAAACATTTTTCCCTCTGACAGATGATTTTTCCATTGACAGGTAGCAGAGTTATACAACAGGAAAAACAATTCCCCATCATGTAACTCTGCTACCTGTCAATTGAAAAGTCATCCACCACAGGGTCTCCCTCTTGACTTTCATTGTTCTCAGCCTTTAGGTTTGTCCTGCAGCTGCTGCCGCCGTGATGAGCAAATGTTATACCCAATTTAGGAAAAGTAACACAAAGACGATATAACCGGATCCATAATATCTGTGATATCCAGACTGTCCAGAGATCCGCAGTGAGAATGTGCGCGCGTTATTTGAAGAAGGATCTGGCCGTGATTTGATGGGCTTATGCGGGATATTGGGCGTGGCTTAAAATGTCCCTCTTTTCCGAATTCAAAAGTTGGGAGGTATGTTTATGACATCACTAGCAACACCACCTGTGACATCATAGCTCCATAGAACGGAAAGACTGGATTATACCAGATTATACTAGTTCTGTAACACAAATATTGGACAGAACTTTTGCTTAACCCCTTAAGGACGCAGCCTAGTTTGGCCTTAAGGCTCAGAGCCCATTTTTCAAATCTGACATATTTCACTTTATGTGGTAATAACGTCAGAATGCTTAAACCTATCCAAGCGATTCTGAGATTGTTTTCTCGTGACACATTGGGCTTCATGTTCGTGGTAAAATTTGGTCGATATATTCAGTGTTTATTGGTGAAAAATTGCAAAATTGAGAGAAATTTTTAAAAAAATAGCATTTTTCAGAATTTAAATGCATCTGTTTGTAAAACAGACGGTTATACCACCCAAAATAGTTACTAGTTCACATTTCCCATATGTCTACTTTAGATTGGAATCGTTTTTTAACATTCTTTTATTTTTCTTGGACGTTACAAGGCTTAGAACATAAACAGCAATTTCTCATATTTTTAAGAAAATTTAAAAAGCCTTTTTTTTAAGGTACCTCTTCAGTTCTGAAGTGGCTTTGAGGGGCCTATGTATTAGAAACCCTGATAAAACACCCCATTTTAAAAACTAGACCCCTCAAAGTATTCAAAACAGCATTTAGAAAGTTTTTTAACCCTTCAGGCATTTCACAGGAATTAAAGCAAAGTGGAGGTGAAATTTGCAAATTTAATTTTTCTTGCTGAATTTCAATTTTATTCAATTTTTTTTCTGTAACACAGAAGGTTTTACCAGAGAAATGCTACTAAATATGTATTGTCCAGATTCTGCAGTTTTTAGAAATGTCCCACATGTGGCTCTACTGCGCTCGTGGAATAAAACACAAGCCCTAGAAGCAAGGAAGCACCTAGTGCATTTTGAGGCCTCTTTTTTATTAGAATATATTTTAGGCAGCATGCCAGGTTTGAAGAGTTGTTGAGGTGCCAAAACAGTAGGAATCCCCCAATAGTGACCCCATTTTGGAAACTACACCCCACAAGGAATTCATTTATGGTTGTTGTTACCATTTTGACCGCATAGTTTTTTCACAGCACGTATTTGAATTGGGCTGTGAAATGAAAAAAATTTCATTTTTTCAAATAAAATGTCATTTGTGATCAAAATTTCTTCTTTTCACAGGGAACAAAATACACCATTTTGTTGCCCAATTTGTCCTTAGTGCGGCAATACCCCATTTGTCGTGATAAACTGCCGTTTGGGCCCATGGGAGGGCTCAGAAGGAAAGGAGCGCAATGTGTTTGTTGGAGTCCAGATTTTGCTGGATTGGTTTTCGGGTGCCATGTCGCATTTGCAGAGCCTCAGAGGTATCAAAGCAATGGAAACCCATCATAAGTGACCCCATTTTGGAAACTACACCCCTCAAGGAATTCAAATATGGTTGTTGCTACAATTTTGACCACACAGTTTTTTCACAGCACCTATTTGAATTGGGCTGTGAAATTAAATAAATGTCATTTTTTCCAATAAGATGTCATTTTTTATCAAAATGTCTTATTTTCACAGGGAACAAAATACCCCATTTTGTTGCCCAATTTCTCCTGAGTGCAGCAATACCCCATTTGTGGCGATAAACTGCCGTTTGGGCCCATGGGAGGCCTCAGAACGGAAGAAGCGCTGTGTGTTCTTTGGAGTGCAGATTTTGCTGGTTTGGTTTTCGGGTGCCGTGTCGCATTTGCAGAGCCTCAGAGGTATCAAAGCCATGGAAACCCACCAGAAGTGACCCCATTTTGGAAACTACACCCCTCAAGGAATTCATTTATAGGTAATGTGATCATTTAGACCCCATAGTTTCTTCACAGAACTTATTTAAATTGGGCTGGGAATTAAAAAATAAATATTTTTTCCAATAATATGTCGTTTTAGCTCAAAAATTCTTATTTTCACAAGAAATAAAATACCCCATTCTGTTGCGCAATTTGTTCTGAGTGCCGCAATACCCCATTTGTGGTGATAAACTGCCGTTTGGGCCCATGGGAGGGCTTAGAAGGAAAGGACCACCATTTGGCCTACTGGGGATTTTCTAGTGCGAAGTCATGTATGCAGAAGCCCCTGAGGTACCAGTACAGTTGAAACCCGCAAGAAGTGACCCCGTTTTAAAAACGACGCCCTTAAGGCATTCGACAATTGGCGCCGTCCCTACTGGGCAGATTTTGAGAATGAGGCACATCTGTTCATCGAATGTGAACTTTGAGAAACAATCTAGGGATTTGCGAGAAAGATTCTTGGACAGGGGGTACAGTCACAGAAGTATTAAGAAAGGATACAGACGGGCACAACTCACGAGTCGGGATTAAATTTTACATCCATTGGGAATAAATAAAAAGAAAAGTGATCAAAATAATATTCGATACATCACTACGTATAATAATCAATGGTATACGAAGAGATCTATTTTGGATAAGCATTGGCCAATTTTGCACCTTGAACCTGCTATTGTGGGAAATCTATCCAAAAAACCCCAAATGACAGCTCGAAGGAGCATGAATCTTAAAGACATGCTAGTGAAGAGCCATTATGTACCCAGGCAACAAAGCTTATTTTCATCAAGCAGTCCCAGACAGGGTTGTTACCCTTGTGGTGATTGCCTATCATGTACGAATATGGTCCGCACAACAACCTTTGTGTCAATGACAGAGAATAGGGTTTTTGAGATCCGACACTATATCTCTTGCAGCACAACGAATGTTATATATTACGCAACCTGTGGCTGCCAGAAGGTATATGTTGGTTTGACCTCAAGACAATTAAGGATTAGGGTAAGAGAACATGTGCGTGATATAGTCGCTGCTAAGGAGGTCGAGGACCTCACACTCCTTAAAACAATCCCCAGACACTTTAAAATACACCATGCCTGTGACCCAAAATCTTTCAAGGCATGGGGTATTGACAGAGTCTTTTGTGGCATTAGAGATGGGGATGTTAAGAAATTGTTGGCTCAGAGGGAATGTAAGTGGATTATTACCCTTGGTACAATGACCCCTGTTGGTCTGAACGAGACATTAAGTTTTGCCTCATTCCTTTAAACTCTCTATCTTTATTTGTTTTTTAACCTTTTTAATCTGTATATCTACTAATATATGTTTTTGTTCTGTTTAGTTTTTTATTCTACTCCTCCATATCAGAGTATGTCTGATTTATCTATGGTCACTATACGTGGGACGTGAGAGGCTGGATTTATGTGGAGAGATTCTCTTCTTTCTCTACACCTCGGAACATGATGGGACCTTTTGGAGCGTGTCCACACGATGTTGATATTTTATTATCTGTCATTGCATTTGTATTAATGGATTCATTGTAAAAATCGCAGTATATAATTAATATTCTCTTATGTAGACTTTTATTCTCCTGATGTAATACTTATAATTTTCTTTGTATGTATGTGTTTTTTATTAGTTACTTTTATATATATATATATTATTTTATTAATGTATGGGTATTCACGCGGAATACATATGTGGAAATAGTATTTTTCCTTGTCTGTATTCTTCTTGGATATTTATTAATATATACTCACTTTAATGATTTATTAAATATTATTGCTGACCTTTATATTTTGTCAGCATCTTATCACTATATGTTCCTTTTTTTGTCACTTATTTTTATCTATATGAGTCACACACCCGGCTGAACATATTCAGGTCCCTATTGGCCTCTTTGGTCAGCTGGTCTCTCGACCTATCACTTGTCTATTATGGCTTATAATTTGTCATTCTTTAATATATTTTTATTTATCACTTGTTTCATCAGGATACATTCTTCTACTTTTGAATGTTTCTGCTTATTGATACCTTTGAGACCTTTTATCTCAGTATAATGTGTCTGTGTACATCTGCGGTGGATGATATTCTTAGGATTATAAAATGGCCCACATTCTAAATGGTAGATTAATTGCTTTTGATTTTTTCCAGAGCCGCGCATGCGTGGTCGGGTCTCAATGGCTCGGTGCTGGAGTCTCGCGATGATCTGACTGTGTCACACACCCGGCTGAACATATTCAGGTCCCTATTGGCCTCTTTGGTCAGCTGGTCTCTCGACCTATCACATTTAAGAGGTCTAATTAATACGATTCAGAACACCCCTTGAAAAAGCTATCTACGCGAAACGCGCGTTGGGGTTTCTCCACACTTGGGAGTCGTCACATCTGAGGAGCCACATGGGTTAGTAACTTATTCAGGTTTACTACTAATTGATGATCTGTTATGCTATTTGCCCGGCCATCTGTATCTGTAGGTGACAGTAATGCTTTTTATTTAAAAAAACGATATTTTTTCACAACGTTAGGAGCGATTTTAGTTTATGATAATGAGCTTTCTTAATGCGCAAGTGGGCGTACTTTTACTTTCGACCAAGTGGGCATTGTACAGAGGAGTGCATGACGCTGACCAATCGGCATCATGCACTCCTCTCCATTCATTTACACTGCACTAGCGATATAGTTATATCACTATGTGCAGCCTCATACACAAGCCCTAACATTACTACAGTGTCCTGATAATGAATACACATGACCATCCAGCCTGGACGTCATGTGTACTCAGAATCCTGACACTTCTGAATCTTTTCTGTGAGATTCCAGCAACGGATACGAAATCTCGCGAGATTACGAGGTAAACGAGATTTCGTATCCGTTGCTGTAAATCTCACAGAAAAGATTAGGGCCCTGAAACTGAAGGAATGTTCCCCTCCGGCCTGCGCATTGAGATGTTTTTCATCACCGCATTACTAGTGGCATAACTTTTTTGTTTTTCGGCTGATTGGGCGGTGTGCGGGCTTGTTTTTTGCGAGACGGGCTGTAGATTTTATTGGTACCATTTTAGAGCACGTAGGACTTTTTGATCATTTTTTATTTCATTTTTTGATAAAGGAAATTACCAAAAACAAGCAATTCTGGAATAGTTTTTTATTGGGTTTTTTTCGGCATCCACAGTGCTCTCTAAATTACATGTTAGCTTTATTCTGCGGGTCGATACGATTACGGCGATACCAAAGTTATATAGTTTTTTTTTATGTATTGCAGCTTTTGCACAATAAAATCACTTTTTTTATAAAATCATTTGTTTTCTGTGTCGCCATATTCTAAGACCCATAGACTTTTTTATTTTTGCGTGCACAAAGCGGTGTCAGGAATTATTTTTTGCGTGATGGATTGCCGTTCTTATTAGTACTATTTTGGAGTAAATGTGACTTTTTGATCATTTTTTATAGCATTTTTTGGAAGGAGATGTGACCTAAAAACAAAGATTCTGGCGTTGTTTTTCATGTTTTTTTTTACCGTGTTCACCGTGCGGGATAAATTACATAATAGTTTTGTAGATTGGGTCGTTACGGACGCAACGATACCAATTATGTATAGTTTTTTTTAATTTTTACGATTTTTCCCAGAATAAAAGACTTACTATGGGAAAAAAGTCAGTTTAGCTTTATTTTTATTTGAAACTTGTGTGTTTTTATTGTTTTACCACATTTTTTGTAACTTTTTTTAACTTTTTTAACTTGTCACACTAAGGGACTTGAGGACCTGATGCCCCGATCGCTACTCTAATACACTGTACTATTAGCCAGATCGGAAGTTGTTAGCCAGATCGGAAGTCTTTTTCACCTTTGGGTGCATTTAGGGTATATTCCCTCTGGATGCATGGCAACGAGGTTTCCCCTCGGAGCACACTTGTTTGCAGACTGCTAAGTGACATATTTAGCTTTTGCGGTGACATGATTTAGCTTATGCGGTGACATGATATTATGGTTGTATAATGGACAGCAGATGATATGAATTACGCACTATTGCAATTTACATGCTGACCTCATGATCTTTCATATAATACTGTTGTCTACCGCAGTTATGTCCCTATGTTAAGGTGTTTTTGTATACCATGCCCTTGCGGTTTGGTGTTGTCTTTATACCATCCCTGCGATTTAACAGTAGTTTGGAGTGGTTCATACATAACTTTTTTCTCTTTTTAGAAACCTCGCTTTGTTTTTTACTATGTATGTTATATTTATATGCAATAAAATTGATTTTTTTACCATATGTATAGCCTTGTGACTCTTGGTTCTCAATTTTGTTAACTGCACTACATACGTAGCGCAGTGTATTAGCGCTGTCAGTTATTCACTGACAGCAAGCCTATGAGGACGCGCCACAGGTGGGTCCTCATCAGCTCCCGTACAAGGCAGACTCGGACACCGTTTTCTGGCGTCCGATTGCCATAGCAAACCAGCGATTGCGTCACTGGGCTGCCGGTCGGGTTAAAACCCATCAGATGCTGCGTAATATTGAGCGCAGCATCTGAGGAGTTAATCAGCCGGATCGGAGAATAGCTCCGGTCCTGGCAGTTACAGGAGGGTGCCAGCTGTATAATACAGCTGTCACCCCGCGGTGATGGTGCCGGCTCTGCTTCTGAGCCCGCACCATCACTGAGACGTAACTGTACTGCGCTTTGCGGGAACACCTTCCCGGCAGCGCCGTATATATGCGGCTGATGTCAGGAAGGGGTTAAGACTTCAGAATTTTGGGAAATAGATTATTGTGTATTTAAGTGCACCCAGAGGAGGGGGGGACAGGTTCAGTTCAGAGCATATGAGCTGGGGATTGGGGTGCTGCTCGATATGAAGGCAGCTGCAATTCAACCCCAATGTACCTGCTTTTTGTTGTGGTTTTATTTTGTATTTACACAAAATAAATACGAGCATTGTTTGCCAAATCCTGAGTGAGGACTGTTTAAAAGCGCAAGAATACCCGCACCCCAACAGGGTACAATAAGAAATACTTTCATTTTAATAACTAAGGAGGGCAACCTGGAAAACCCGCTATGGAGGGAGAGGGAATGGCAGGTCCCACCCCCAACCTACCCACCATTCCATAAAATCCAGCCCAAAAAATAAATCAAAGGCCTCAGCAAAGAAAGATTTACTGATACAACCAATCTCATCTGGATTTATTCCTCTCACTCAGATTTACAACCTGGATGAGACAGACGCTCCCTCGGGTCGTTGGTATAGTGAGAATTTTTAGTTTTGTTTTAGGTGTTTTTTTACAAATTTTAAATGGGGCTGGTCAGTAAACAAAATAGTAATTGGTCATGGCCAATATGGGAGAGAGAAAAGGTGAATTAAGAATAAATAAATAAAAAAATCCAAGGAGGTATGGCATATTTTGCACAGGCCGGGATTTGTGGGCCACGTCTCACAATGGTATGTGGTGTCCTTACGAATGCCTCGCTTGGCACACACACAGCATTTTTTTGGGGCTTCAGTTTTTTTTAATCAATAGATTTTTATTGAAAATGTTTACAATTTTTTCAACAGTATAAACCATCCTTGGTCCTAGAACATGGACCTGTATAGAATTAATACATACATGTGATATGTCAAAAAGGATATACATGAACAAGAAACAACAGACAACTTTGCTATGCCATATACATACAAATGATAATACACGTTATGTCATGGTTCCAAATAACTCTTCATTTATGTGTAGTATTTCGATTTTACCCATAGCTCCCAATACCGTGCATTCTTTGTGTAACCAGAGGGAGACTGTAATAGCATGGATTCATGGTGACATGCTACATTTACCCTGCCTATCACTTCCAACAGGGTAGGGGAAATGGGAGACTTCCAGGACTTGGCAATTACCATTCTAGCAGCAATAAAGACATGGTGCACTAGTACCCGATGCTCTGGAAGTATGTCCTCTAAACCGATGTCTAGGATAGCCAATTCCGGGCAGTGAGGAAGAGATATTCCTGTGATTTCTAATAATAGGCGAAAGACCTCCTTCCACATTTCTCCAACCTTAGGACAGGTCCACCACATATGCAAGGTGGATCCCAAGGAGCCACAACCCCTCCAGCATCAGTTGGAACTGCTTTGAAATATATGTGCACATCTGGACGGTGTTAGGTACCATCTCAGGTGAATTTTACGGGTGAGTTCAATATGATTAACGCATTTGGAATGACGAGCAATCCAACTAGAGGCCTTCAACCTTTGTGCCATAGAAAACGTAGAACCCATCTCCCGTTCCCATCGTAGTATATGCTCTGTCTTCCCCGAGGTCTGCTTTTTCAAAAGGAGATCATAACTACAAGCTAAGCCCTTATTGTGTCCTTGCCATTTGAACAGGAATTTGTGATACGAGGAAAGATTTGTAGGTGGAGCCGGGATAGCAATTGATTGTATCATATGTCTTATCTGGAGATGCTAGTAAAACATGGTTCTAGTTACGCCATATTCCCTTACCAACTGCTCAAAAGATTTCAAGTGTCTTCCCTCGTATAAATCTGAAAGGGCTGTTACACCTAACAATTCCCATTTCTGCAAAAATACATGTGGGACTAAAGATTGGAATGCTTGCAACGGTATACGTTCATGAGATAGGTACACCCAATGATTTGCGCATACCTTTAATTTCCAACCTTTCAGTGCATCAGATGTAGTTACCAAGAACACCCTAGACCTATCTGCCCCTACATATGTCGCGGCCATCAGATTGAGTATGGAAGAGCGGGGAAACATCTAATTTTCCAACTGGGCCTAAAGGGACGTAGCTGTGGAGCTCCATAACGTACCTAACTGATCCATGATGGCAGCTACATTATATGCCGTTACATCTGGGACTCCCAAACCCCCTTCCTTAACCTTCTGATACAATAAAGTCCTGGCTACCCTCACTCGTTTATTATTCCAAATGAACTGGAGAAACAGGTTCTGAATCTGAGAGGAGATACTAGTAGGTATTAACAGTGGAATAGTCCTGCAAAAATATAAGTATTTGGGAAGCAATAAAATTTTAACCAAATTGACTCTAGCAATCCAGGATAACTGGAACTTGTTCAGTCTTTCACATTCCAATCTCAAATCTGCTATGAGCCCTGCCAATTTTCGCCCAATATCCTTATTAAACTGCGATATAAAATTATATGCCAAACTATTGGCGAATAGATTGAATGAGTGCTTGCCATCCCTAATAGCACTAGAACAAGTAGGGTTTGTCAAGGGCTGTCAAGCCTGCGACGGTACGCGCAGAATGTTAGATCTTATACAGATAGCCGGAGATTCTACAAATGCCTCCCTTTTTATTTCCCTAGATGCCGAAAAAGCGTTTGATAGAGTTAACTGGCAATACCTGGAAGGTACTTTGGATAAATTTAGTTTTCAATCCTTTATAAAATCAGCCATACTTTCTCTATATTCCTCGCCATCGGCTAGGGTTCTGTCTTCAGGTATTCTTTCTAGATCTTTCAACATCACTAATGGGACTAGGTAGGGATGTCCTTTATCCCCATTAATTTTTACCCTGTGTATGGAACCATTTGCGAAAATTATTCGAAATTCTGAGAATATCTCGGGTATACGGGTGGGTGGAAAAGAACACAAAATAGGATTATATGCAGATGATGTTATTGTGACCTGCACTTCTCCCCTCGTATCTTTGGCAGAACTACTCCGCATCATCTCTAAATTTTCGGGGCTTCACTTTTTTTTCTGTGGGGGGGATTTCTTTGGGGAAATGCTGGCCGGGAATTATCCTGCTGATGGAAGAACCAGATGAACTGCCCTCTCCTACCTGGTCATCAAATATCAGGGACTTGATGACCTTTTCCTGAAACTGCAGGAACGTATCCCCACCGCCGGCATATCTGCAGAGGACAAAGGCGTTGTATGCTGCCATCTGTGTAAGATGGACAGACAGCTTTTTATACCATACCTTGGTCTTGCGCATGGCGCTGTGTGGTTTTATGACCTGGTCAGACAGGTCAACACCACCCATATATTTGTTGTACTCCTGTACACAATATGGTTTGGGAACTTGCGTGGTGGATCCGTGTACAGGGACAAGGCTGCCTCTGCTGTCGTGAATGCCGGTCAGTATGAGGACGTCCATTTTATTCTTCTACTTCAGGAGGAGCAGATCGTCACTGCAGACAGCTCTGCTCTCTCCTAATTTTAGGATCTGACCCAGTAAAGTTTTGGGGAGGCCCTTCTGATTTTTGCGGATTGTTCCGCACGCCAATGTGGATCTGGATGACGGACACTGTTGTAAGAGTTGTCCAGATAAAGATGATATCCTTTGCCAAGTAAAGGATGGATAAGATCCCATACGATCTTTCCACTAAATCCTAGGAAGGGGGGACATTCTGGGGGATCTATATGGGAGTATTTCCCCTCATAAACCCTAAAAGAGTAGGTGTAACCGGTGGCACTTTCACAGAGTTTGTACAGTTTTATGCCGTACCGGGCTCTTTTATTGGGTAGATACTGCCTGAAGTGCAGTCTGCCCTTGAAGCTCACTAATGATTCATCTACAGAAATATTTTGTTGGGGGGTATAAACTTGGGAAAAACTTTGGGAGTAGTGGGCAATCAATGGTCTTATTTTATACAGCCTATCAAAGTGTGGGTCCTGTGGGGGTGGGCACTGACTTTGATCATTGTAACTCAGGAACTTTACGATGGCTTCGAATCGCATCCTTGTCATAACTGTGTGGTAAAGGGGGGGGGTATTATATAAAATATCAGGGGACCAATAGTCCCTAATACTGGGCTTTATTATGAGACCAAAACTTAAAAATAAGCCACAAAACTTTTGCAATTCCACTGCGTTTTTGGGGGTCCAATTTTGACCTCTCCCATAAAATGAGTCGGGATTCTGGGCGATAAATTGCTCCGCATAAATGTTGGTCTGCTGGACCATTAAATCTAAAAGGGCGTCTGAAAAAAAACGTAATAATAATCAAAGGGGCTGAAATCCGTATTGCCAATTTGAATGCCGGAGGGGGCTGTAAATTCAGGCACCTGGGGGGTATAATTGTCCGCAGCTTCCCATGTCAGCTCAGGCAGAGCAGGACCTACGGCTCTTCTGCGCCGACGGGGGGGGGGGGGGGGGTGCAGAGTCGGAGTCACTGGATAAAGATGAAGATGAAAGCACGAACTGTCCTTCACCTTCACTTGCGCTGTCCGTGTCAGAACACATCATTTGTTTTTTCTTCCTCGGCTGTGAAGACTCATTTGGCCATCATTTTGTTCAGCTACTAACTCTATTTGTAACTCTATTTGTAACTCTATTTGTAACTCTATTTGTAACTCTATTTGTAACTTTTTTTTGTAACTCTTTTTTGTAAAACTTTTTTTAACAAAAAATAAACAGCGCTGCTCTCAACTGCGGAATAAGAACAGACCAGCAACCCTGCTGTATCCAAAGAGTAAGCGTGCCCTACCTACCAGGGGGAAACTAAATGAGACGTGGCATTGCTACCTAACAGGGAACTCGGGCAGTGGGCAATCTATGGACACAGCAGGGTGATGGCGACCAGGTACTGCGACAGGTGATAGCTGGGCACAGATCACACGGCAGAAGGACACTGTGGGTGACTGAAATTATATAATTATATATATTACAACCAGTGGGCACCAAAGGTGGTGATCCCTGGTCAGTGGGCACAACAGGGGCAGATCGCTGGGTTTTTGGTTGTTTTTTTAACAACTCTCCACTTTCCTCTCACTTTCCTCTCACTTTCCTCTCACTTTCCTCTCATTTTCCTCTCACTTTCCTCTCACTTTCCTCTCACTTTCCTCTCACTTTCCTCTCACTTTCCTCTCACTTTCCTCTCACTTTCTTCTCACTGGCTTCCGGCTCTGACAGAAAAGCGGGAAGGGGTTAAGGCAGCAATTTCCAAGCAAATGTCTCACAGATCACACGGCAGAGTATGAATAGTATACGGTTCCATCTTTCACAGTCTTTCCAAAATGGCTGATTAACCTCTAATGTGCTGGAATAAAGCAAAGCATCTTGAAAAATGGCTGATTAACCTCTTATTTGCTGAGCTGAAGTTGGTTTTCGCGCCCTTTGGTCACGGTGGCGCACTTTCTCTCTCCCGCTCCTAAGCCGCAGAACCAGTGTAATAAGTGGTGCTCGTGGGATACACTGTTCTCTGTCCCCTGGGGTGTTATGTGGTGTACCCCGAAATAAGGATGTTCCAGGAGTCAGGGTTCAATAAACGATCACAGTAGTTGTACTGGGCACAATACGCTCGGTGGTCACTTCTGTTACAGAGGCAATGTCTTTAAGTAGTCCTCTGTTTCCCTTGTTAAGAACTCCTTCTCTCCAGACTGTCCTCTTTCTTTCTGCGAGCTTCTCTATGGCCTGATGTTGTAGGCCGCCTGTCTCTGGATCCCGGATGGACGGACCCAGGAGCAACTCCACTTTACTGCTAACTCAACTGATCACTCCCTCCAACTCCCCTCTCCAACTGCCGCTGGACCCGCCTCTATCTCCTAAGCTCCTCCCACCTTCTGGAAACTTCCCCATAAGACACTCCTGCATAGGCTGTAAAGCAGAGCATTGCAAATTCACATTTACTTTATAAAGTGGCAGCGCCTAATAGTGGAAAAAGGTCATGAAATACAGTTACAACACATTATCTTTCTAGTAATGTTTTGGGGACATCACATGACCGCGCAAAAAATGCTGCAATTTGCGTGCGCAAAAATTCAGTGTGGCATCTGTATATGGTGCGTGGCTGCCTGATTTTCGTGCAGCCGCGATCATTATGACACTCTGTTTTTATGTTACGAAACAGTGAAGAAGGAGGGGCTTTAATGTTTCCCTTCACTTCTTTAACAACTGTAGCGCGAATCACGCGCGTCACCCGGAAGTGCTTCCGTGTGCCGTGCGCGAATTGCACTCACCGATTGACTTCAATGGGTGCGTGCTGCGCGAAACATGGGCAAGTATAGGACATGTCGTGAGTTTTACACAGCGGACACACGCTGCGTGAAAATCACTGACCGTCTGAATGTCCCCATAGCCTAACATAGGTCCATGCGACGTGCGTGATGTTCACGCGCGTATCATGGACGTGATACACGATCATGTGAATAAGGCCTTATATTGTAATTTGTAGTGAATTTTCAGTGCGCAATCCGCACCAAAAACAGGAGACAAGTAAGTGGCTTATTCAGACGTCCATGTTCGGTCTGTGATATACGGACCGTGTATCGGCCATATTTCCTGCACCGACCACAGTGCAGGGAGCCGGGTTTCTAGCATCACAGTTATCGATGATCACAGTCCCTCCCCTCCCGTGGGAATATTGTCCCCGGTCCCGTACTGAAAGCATCATTACCGTATGGGACAGTATTCCCGCGGAGAGGCAAGGACTCCCAGCAACACTGATAACTATGATGCTAGGAGTCCGGCTCCATGAATTGTGGTCGGCCTGGGAAATACGGCCGATACACGCTCCGTATGTCACGGACCGAACGCGGCCGTCTGAATAACGCCTTAGTCTAGTTACACAGTGCGGTCAAATCCCATTTTTTTGCCATCATTTTTGCAAAATCGCGGCAAAAAACGGGATTTGACCGCACTGTGAGAATATAGCCTAACAGCACTTTTCATGTTTTGTATCCTTTTTTTATGCAATTTTCGTAATTGCGGCACAAATCACGCGGTCTTGCCGCAATTTTTATATAATCGCGGCAAAACTGCGCCATTTTTCCAGCGATTGCTAAAATCGCGGCAAAAAAACGGCTAGGAAAACGAAAAAATACCAATAAAACATTTTAACATACTTTATATATTCTACAAATGGGATCAGGGGGATGGGAAGCAGGATGGATAGGGGAAAACACTCACCAACCTGCAGGTCCGGTCGGCAATGTAGAGGAGCTGGCTAGGGGGCGGGATCTCCACACGGAGCTTCTGCACATGCTGCATCTTCCCCGTCCAGTACGTGAAGCTACAACAGGTATGCAGGGGGTGCCACGAGCGTTATAGGGGGGTTCCGCGAGCGTTGCTAGAGGCGGGGCGCGAGCGTTGCGAGGGGGGCCGTGAGCGTTGCGAGGGGGAGCCCGTGAGCGTTGCAAAGGGGGGGCGACAGTCCGAGTGGGGGGTGATGACAGCCTGGTGGGCCCCTTTTCTTCATCCAAAGGGCTTGGCCCCTGACAGGAGTAATAGTAGTACTGCCCTGATGGGGGCCCTGCCTGCGCATATTGCTCGATCTATGCTTTTTCGTGCTAAGTGTAAGGGTGGCTTTGGTCTCCCGGACTTTGTTTCCTACCATCAGGCCTCCCACTTGACACAAATTTTGGACTGGTTTAGGCACACTGAGATTAAAGCGTGGGTGTCTGTCACGAAGCGGGTTAGTGGACCCACTAGGCCGTACCGCCGCAGCGGGGAGGCAGCTGGCCAAACAACAGGACACCCCAGAAATACAATGTCCCGCACAAGGGTACCTGAATAGTCCAGATGGTGGCAGCAGCTCTGGCACAGATGAGATGGGTGCAGCAGATGGTGCCAAACGTGGCGGATGACACAGGAGCCGCAAGTTGCGCCAGACGTGGCGGATTCCTCCGGACGTGGCAGATAACACAGGACGTGGCGGATTCCTCTGGACGTGGCAGATGACACAGGACGTGGCGGATTCCTCCAGATGTGGCAGATGACACAGGACGTGGCGGATTCCTCCAGTCGTGGCAGATGACACAGGACGTGGCGGATTCCTCCAGACGTGGCAGATGACACAGGACGTGGCAGATTCCTCTGGACGTGGCAGATGACACAGGACATGGCAGATTCCTCTGGACGTGGCAGATGACACAGGACGTGGCACGACTTGATACTAGGGCAAAGCACAGGAAACAGGAACGGGGAACAAGGTACGGGTAACAACAGGAACGGGAAACACTAAGGGACCATTTGCAAGACAGACTGGGAAAACTAACAATGCTCAGGCATCGAACTAGGGGGCTGGACCCCTCTTATAGCCCAGGATACTCACGGGTCAAAGGTCGTTCAAGATGTCCGGTGCGCGCACCCTGTGGGCTCCGGCGGAGGTGAGTGGATGCAAGCGCTGGCGTCTCCTGAGGAGGAGGCTGGGGCCAGCGCTTGCCGACTCGTGGCTGCGGCTGTCAGCGGGAGGCTGGAGCTGACAGCCCGCAGCCATGGACATTACAGTGTCCATGGAGCAGGCCTTTCTTGAAGTTCCTTTGCAGGCCTTACCTTGGTTGGGCAACCACGTTCTCCTGTCGGTGCGGACGCACCCGACTATCAGGCCCACCCTGGCGGTTGCGTCCCCGGAAAGAGATTTCTCTGTCTCCCTCTCCCTTGTTTCCTATCTTGGGCAATCCTGCATTCCCACTGGGGAGGGAAGGGGGGCCCTTTCAGCTCTGGTTGAAGGCAGGTAAGGGACGTGCCCGCACACTTTATGCAGGATGAGACGTGGATGACTAGCGCACAGTTGGAATCCTTGTATGATCCTGTCCCATTTACTACATGGCAGGTCATCCAGTTGAGACCCTTCCTCGCGTCCCTAACTAACTCATTGGCACACTCACGAGATAGTTCCCCTTTCGAACTCCTTTGCACGGGCACGGGCACGGTGTGTCACTCGTTGTCCAGACTTTATGCTCTCCTGATCTCTCCATCCAATTTGTCCACTCCTGCCTACTTGTTAAGCTGGGAGAGGGACTTGGGTCTAACATTCACTATGGAGCATAAGGATCGCTTGTTCACTATGACGCATAAATCCTCTATGGCTAGCAGGTTTCAGGAGGCGGGGTTTAAGGTCCTGTCGAGATGGTATAGAGTGCCTTCCAGATTGCATGCAATGATACCTGCGGTCTTGCCGTTGTGTTGGAGATGTGGTGACCATGTGGGTACAATTCTGCACATTTTTTGGGATTGCCCGCTCTTAACTGATTTCTGGTCTGAGGTGTTGCGAATTTCCCCGAAATGCACGGAATTCCTCCTTCCGAGATCTCTGGGCTTTTTCCTGCTCCATTTGTGTGATGTGCCATTATCCACATATCGACGCTCAGTGGTTCGCCACATGGTGAATGCAGCTAGACCGTGCGACCCCGCGCTTTGGAGACAAACTTGCCCTCCATCGGTGGGCATGTGGTTCAGCAAAATCCTGGGGATTATGAGAATGGAGGGCCTCACGGCATCAATGAGAGGATCCAACGCCAACTTTTTTAAAACATGGCGTGTTTGGATTCGGTTTCAATCTTCTGTGGAGTACAGGACCATCATAGACTCTTGAGCATAATCCCTAGGCCCATTACGTCATGTCAGTTCTCTCTCCTTCCCTTTTCCTTTCTGTCCCCTCTTCTCTTTTGTTTCTCCTTAGTTCTTTCCTGTTCTCTTACGGGTTATTATGCCTGGCTGCGGGTTCAGGGTGCATACAAGAGTTTCTCTATCAATATTGATTACAATTGTACGTTGTTATTCTTTGTGTTCTTTGCACTCCTTGTAATTCCATATGCTGGCCTGTGGGCCGATGTCAGTGCTGTTTATGTCTGCACCATTATATTTGTGTATTGAAAAACGTAAAATAAAAGAATAAAAAAAAAAAAAAAAAAGAAAAGACGGCTCCATTACGCCTGCAAACATCTGTCTATTGCGTGCAATGGGTTTTACGATGTTCTGATCAGACGAGGTGTAATTTTACGCGTTGCTGTCAAAAGACGGCGCGTAAAAAGACGCCCGCGTCAAAGAAGTGCATGTCACTTCTGGGGCCGTTTTTGGAGCTGTTTTTCATTGACTCCATTGAAAAACAGCTCCAATTACGTCCGTAATTGACGCAGCGAAAAACGCGAGTACTTGCAAAAACGTCTGAAATTTTTTACGGTATTCTGTTGTCACGAGCCTTAATTTTACGCGTTGCTGTCAAAATACAGCGCGTAAAATTACGGCTCGTCAAAAGAAGTGCAGGACACTTCTTGGGACGTTTTTGGAGCCATTTTTCATAGACTCTATTGAAAACAGCTCCAAAAACGTCTGTAAAAAACACCGCGAAAAAACCTGCGAAAAACGCGAGGTGCTCAAAAAACTTCTGAAAATCTGGAGCTGTTTTCCCTAAGGGTATGTTCACACGCAGTGACCAAAAACGTCTGAAAATACGGAGCTGTTTTCAGGCTAAAACAGCTCCTGATTTTCAGACGTTTTTGTAGCAACTCACGTTTTTCGCGACAATGTTTACGGCCGTTTTTGGAGCTGTTTTTCAATGGAGTCAATGCAAAACGCCTCCAAAAACGTCCCAAGAAGTGACATGCACTTCTTTTTACGAGCTGTCATTTTACGCGCCTTAGTTTGACAGCGACGCGTAAAATTAAGGCTCATGGGAACAGAACACCGTAAAACCCATTGAAAGCAATGGGCAGATGTTTGTAGGCGTATTAGGGTCGTTACGAACGCGGCGATACCAAATATGTGTACTTTTTTTAACGTGTTCATTTTTTATCTATAATGAAATTCTTATTATAGGAAAAAATGCATTTTTTGTTTACACAATTTATAACTTTTATTTTTACACTTTTTTTAAAACTTTTTTATTACTTTTTTTTACTTTTTTCCCTTGTCCCACTAGGGGACATTTAGACTTGCAGCTTTCATCGCTGCTAGAGTACATTACACTACCTACGTAGTGTAATGTGTTCTAACTGTCATTGTGACGTGACAGTCATACTGACAGGAAGCCTCGGAGGACCGGCCGGAGGTTGCTCCTCCGGGGCTTCCGTACATGGCAACCCAGAGGTCATTGTCTGGCCTCCGATTACCACGACTAGCATCGGCAGCCCCCACAATCAGATCGCAATCGGTCGCCGCATTTATGGGGTTATTTGTCGAAATCTGCGGCGATGGTCCGCTGACCGGCAAGACTGGAATGTCAGCTGTCGGGGACAGCTGACCTCCCGATTCCCAGACACTGTCCGTTAGGACAGTGTGCACTGGGAACCGCTCCCCAACTGTATGTCCTGGTTTGGAAAGCAAGCACTCTGCAGGACGTACAGTTGCGGCGCAGCACGTAAAGAGGTTAAAAAATATAATATTACAGGTTATGAGTCCTAGATTCAGGAGATGGGACGTTGATCCCGGGATTTATTCTGATTGCCATATTTAGAGTCAGGGAGGAATTTTCCCCCAAATGAAGCAATTGGCATCAACCTCATGAGGTTTTTTATCTTCCTCTGGATCATCACGGTAGGATTATAGGTTGGACTTAATGGACCGGTGTCTTTTTTCAATCTTATCAACTATGTATAAAACAAATGCGAAAAATTTGGCGGAATGATGATTTATTAATGAAACTAGATGTAACGTGATGACAGCGGTTCCAGCTGGATAAGGAAACTTCTCCCTAATCTTTCTGAGTGCACAGGACGGAACTTGACTTTTGGTACCAGAAATAATGCAAATGCTGTAAAAGCCTGATAGGCCGGTATCGATGATAATATCTGTTGGAGAAAACGAAAATATAAGTCATTTTGAACAAAACAACGAAAATTGAAGATTTTATGATCATTTGGAAAACTAAAGCCTTGATTCTGATTTATGGTGAATAAATAAGTGGCAGAATGTGTAATATAGATCCCTATAGCATGCAGTTACATATATCACCCACTGACCCCCATTGTAGAAATATAATTATTTTTTTAGTATCCCTTTGTATCAAAAAGCATGATCAACTACGTATTTCACCACAGTACAAAAAGGAATGACAACATATACGTAGTCCCCGAATATATGACGAAAGGCATACATTGAACCCGTGATAGGCCATGGACACGTTTGACATATACGTCTGGAGCATTTCCTGGCATATATATCTAAAGCGTAATGTGAATATAGTATAACTATGTATAGTAGAGATAAAGGACATTGAGGTTGAGGTATTTTATCATTTAGAAGGGTTTGTCGATGATGAGCTTATTAGGCTGGGTTCACACAACCTATTTTCAGACGTAAACGAGGCGTATTATGCCTCGTTTTACGTCTGAAAATAGGGCTACAATACGTCGGCAAACATCTGCCCATTCATTTGAATGGGTTTGCCGACGTACTGTGCAGACAACCTGTCATTTACGCGTCGTCGTTTGACAGCTGTCAAACGACGACGCGTAAATTGATTGCCTCGGCAAAGAAGTGCAGGACACTTTTTGCAACGTAATTTAAGCCGTTCTTCATTGAAGTCAATGAAGAGCAGCTCAAGATTTACGAACGTCAAAGACGCCTCACATAATGCGAGGAGGAGCTTTTACGTCTGAAACGACGCAGCTGTTTTCTCCTGAAAACAGTCTGTCTTTTCAGACGTAAAAGCCTCTCATCGTGTGCACATACCCTTACAGAGAGCTCGACTGCTCGAATCCCCAGCAATCAGTCGTGATCTTTAAGGTAACCTGACAGCAGGTGTTTAATCCCCCTGCAGCACCACCACAGGAGAAATAAGGCATTACATAGTGCCCATTGAAATCAATGGTCCGTCCATATAACCCGGCACAAGGACGTCTCCGATCCTCCATAGTGAAAATACTCTATGTAGTTGTTCTCCGCTCTAGCTAAAAAATGAGGATCCAAAATGGGGGATCCCACTCAATGGACCCAGAATTCCAGAACTTGAAAATGAGTTTTCTAAACCAGATAACTTCTTTTAAAAAAGACTTTTTTCAACAGCAATAGAAACAGTCAGGTCATTTATACCCCCTTCCCACTCTGCATTTCAACTTCTAAAAATTATGGATCTCCCTCCTATTTGCTGTGATGATGAAACGTTGACAGCACAAAATGATGAAGACAATCAAAAAATAAACTCCCCTCCCCCACATTGATAAATAACAGAGACCAGGAAATTGTATCTACTAGTAAAATAAAGTCTTCACCTGGGTCCTCTGTGCGCCGCATGTTAATACAAAGATGTTGTAAATCCTTGACACATTGTTGGCAATAGGCAAGAGATGAGCTTTGGGGTGAACTCAACGAGCGAGCTCCTCTGCCGAGATAAGGGTGTGCAAGGAACAGAGGGAGACCTAGTTGTGTCATCATCATGTTTCAGGTGTTATTTTCTCGCCCACTAGCCCATAGTGTTTGGAAATGACAGGCATAGAAGATGACGCCGGGCTGTAAAAAAAAACAAAATTACATGGATATTAGATTTATAAAAAAAATCCCAATATATCAAACTATTCAACAATGTTAGGTTTCCAGGATATAATCCGTTATATTACCGCTGCCTGTTGTCTACTGCGCCATTTTTCCATCATCCACGTGTTTTAAAGTGGATCCGTGATCTGATCTATTCCCTCCATATCAGGGAATTCATCCGCTCCTTGAAACCACTCCATGATGTAACTGAGAGGTTCGATAAGGCTGGCGTCAAGAAGAAAGACAGCCATCCAATATCCAAGGAATAGAAAGAGCTTGGTCCATAAGCCGTCATAGGGAGGCCCAAAATTATAGGACTCCAGATTCTGCAACAAATAAGGAAACGGTTATTAAAGTGTTATTGACCTTATACAAGTGAATGAATCTTATATTTATATTACAAAAAGAAACCAGAAGTATTAAAAACGGTTATAGGAGGAGACTTCAGCCCTTCCCTCTATATTACTGTGTGCTTGATTGACAACAGATTTCCCAGGCAGCAGAGGTGGGGGGAGGGGTGAGTGGGCACATAGGAGATTGTGCCCACTAATAATAATCAGGGGCGGACAGAGACAGCAAGGCAAATTTTATGTAACAGCTAGTTTGTTAAGAGTGAGGTGATGGACATAAAGCCTCTTTCTAGAAAGATCTTCAGGGGCGCAGCTATAGTGGGGTGTGGAGGTAGCAATGGCACCAAGGACCATGGAACCTGGTTCCCTAAAGGGCTCTCTGGCCCATACATAGACACCAGAATGGCACATGAGAGGGTCAGGGCCCTGATAGAGGTTTTGCTTTACGTACCAGGAGCTTCAAGTTAAGGCTCTGAAGTTCTTGGATGGTGCGCCAATTTATTTTGTGGATTGTAATACAACAATAATTATGAACCATGGAAATCATTATCAATCCTTTATATGCCATAAAGTAGGCAGTGGGAAGCACTGGTCAGGCCCTCTGTTTACTGGTCCATTGTGCAGCTGCCTATATGGTACAGTATCCCATATAGAGCCCCAGTGCAGCTACATATATGTTACAGTATTCCCTATAGAGTCCCAGTGCAGCTACATATATGTTACAGTATGTCCTTTAGAGCTCCTATGCAGCATATATGGTCCCGTATAGTATGGTCCCTACAGAGCTCCTATGGTTCAGTATATTCACTCCTGATAACAATACTATAATAATAATGATACTATAGAGGGTAAAAGTCGCACTCACTTCATGAATCCATATGAGGCTTTTCTGGAGCCAAGACACTTCTTCCTCTACAGGTGGAGCTGGTGTTGGAGTCTCCTGTAGTAATATAGTTATTTTACACATTTCATTATAGTTATTTTATACATTTCATTATAGTTATTTTATACATTTCATTATAGTTATTTTATACATTTCTTTGTAGTTATTTTATACATTTCTTTGTAGTTATTTTATACATTTCATTATAGTTATTTTATCACTCTCAGTAAGTCAGTAGGAGGATTGAACTATCACCGGCTCCTATATATCTTACTGATGGATTGTAATTGAACAATTATTATCTAGTAGTCAGTAGGAAACACTGTTATTTTCTATTTAAGATGCTGGTGGGCCCCCTGTTTACAGCGCTCTGTACAGCAGCACATGTAATACAGTATGCCCCATAGAGCCCCTATGCAGCAGCATATATAGTACAGTATTCCCTATAGAGCCCCTATGCAGCAGCATGTATGGTACAGTATGCCCCATCGAGCCCCTATGCAGCAGCATATATAGTACAGTATTCCCTATAGAGCCCCTATGCAGCAGCATATATGGTACAGTATGTCCTATAGAGCCCTATGCAGCAGCATATATGGTACAGTATGTCCTATAGAGCCCTATGCAGCAGTATATAAGGTACAGTATGTCCTATAGAGCCCTATACAGCAGTATATATGGTACAATATTTCCTATAGATATACTATGCAGCAGCATATATGGTACAGTATGTCCTGTAGAGCACCTATGAGGCAGCATATATGGTACAGTATCCCCTATAGAGTCCCTATGAGGCAGCATATATGATATAGTATGTCCTATAGAGTCCATATGAGGCAGCATATATGGTATAGTATGTCCTATAGAGCCCTTTATGCAGCAGCATATATGGTACTGTATGCCCTATAAAGCCCCTATGCAGCTGTATATATGGTGTAGTATGTCCTATAGAGACACTATGCAGCAGCATATATGGTACAGTATGTCCTATAGAGTCCCTTGTGAGGCAGCATATATAGTGCAGTATGTCCTGCAGATCTCCTATGCAGCAGCATATATGGTACAATATGGCCTATAGATCTCCTATGCAGCAGTATATTTGGTACAATATTCCCTATAGAGCCCCTATGCAGTAGTATATATGGTACAGCATGTCCTGTAGATCCCCGATACAGCAGTATATATGGTACAGTATGTCCCAAAGAGCCCCTTTGCAGCAGTATATATGGTCCAGTATGTCCTGTAGATCTCCTATACAGCAGTATATAAGGTACAGTATGTCCTATAGAGCCCCTATGCAGCAGTATATATGGTACAGTATGTCCTGTAGATATCCTATACAGCCAGTATATATGGTACAGTATGTCCTATAGAGCCCCTATGCAGCAGTATATATGGTACAATATGTCCTGTAGATCTCCTATACAGCAGTATATATGGTACAGTATGTCCTATAGAGCCCCTATGCAGCAGTATATATGGTACAGTATGTCCTGTAGATCTCCTATATAGCAGTATATATGGTACAGTATGTCCTGTAGATCTCCTATGCAGCAGTATATATGGTACAGTGTGTCCTGTAGATCTCCTATACAGCAGTATATATGGTACAGTATATCCTGTAGATCTCCTATACAGCAGTATATATGGTACAGTATGTCCTGTAGATATCCTATACAGCAGTATATATGGTCCAGTATGTCCTGTAGATCTCCTATACAGCAGTATATATGGTCCAGTATGTCCTGTAGATCTCCTATACAGCAGTATATATGGTACAGTGTGTCCTGTAGAGCCCCTATGCAGCAGTATATATGGTACAGTGTGTCCTGTAGATCTCCTATACAGCAGTATATAAGGTACAGTATGTCCTGTAGATCTCCTATACAGCAGTATATATGGTACAGTGTGTCCACCCCTGATAACAATACTACTATATAATAATAAAAATGATACTACACTGAGGAAAAATGACACTTACTTGATAAATCCAGTTAAGGCTTCTCTGGAGCCAGGACACCTCTTTCTCTTTGGGTGGAGCTGGAGCTGGAGTTGGAGTCACCTGTAGGAATATAGTTATTTTTTCATTTTCATTCTCAGTAAGTCGGTAGGAGGATTGATCTCACACCTGCTGCTAAGTATCTGACTTATCAAGAAATGTTATCAATCCAAGTAATATGTCATCTGGATCTAAGTCCAACTTCAGCAACAAGAACAATACAGAAAAGCACACAAAACAGAAAAAAGAAAATCATCCCGTAACCAAACATCACAGCCACCATTGTCCTCTGCTAAGTTCTCAGACTGATTCTTGTTAGGATTATGGATGTAAAGCAAATTACACTCCCCAATAAGAAGAATTACTATTCTGTGAATATCAGACTCACCCAAGAGATCTGTGTCTTCAGGAGGCCTAGGAAGGTCATGCAAGGTGACGCCTTGGGTGGATCGGGTGGTAGCGGAGTAACCTGCAATAAACAGAGTGAACATAGAGGTCAGGGGAAGGTCAATGTCTGGTGGTGTTGTCATGTCATGGGCAAATCCTCTGTATGGGACCGTCACAGTGGTCGTTATGGCCAATAGTTATAAGGTGATAGGCTTCTCTAGGGAGAGGATTTACCCAAGTATCCAATGGGCCATGGTGTGTTTACTTATGTTACATACATGGTGGAAGACAATAGCCCAATGCTTAAAATGTAATTTGTATCTGGTTTCTTAATTGTACATTTTGGTTATTTTGTAGTCACTACACGATGACTACATTGACAATAAGTCTCTTTGTTCCTTTAGATTCATATTTTTGGGAGGGATACTACTGTATATTTAATCATTTCAGTCTAGTATGACATATCTAAAAATACTTAAAAATGTTTGACTTACTCCGAAGATGTTCTCCTCGACCCACCTAATGACCTTCTCGATCCGAGACGGTTCCTCCTTTGGTGGGATGGGTTTTTTTATAGTAATCTGTAAGACAAGATTGTGACTGTACATTAAATGTCTGCTCAGCGCCAATGTTCAGCCTGTAAAGCATGTACTGATTGTTTTCATACAAGGACACCAGGTAAAAAAGCAGAGGATTTGCCTTTGTAGATCCTGAGTAAACACCTCAATGACAAGTACCACACATGAGTAAAATATTGTATATAGCTCCACTTCTAAACAATAATTTCTTAACCCCTTCCCGACATCCACTGTACATGTATTTAAGTATGGGTCCGTAACTTCAGCTGTATATTACATTTGACACCCTGCTCTAAGGTCTGGGATCAGAGATAATTCCAATCCTGGCCATTTAACCACTAAGATGCCATGGTCAATAGTCTTCTCTGTCCCCCCATCACCCCCTGTGACGCAGGGGGCGGTGGTTTATCAGGGCAGCCGGGGAGGGCTAAATGAAAGGGATAGTATCCTATTAAAGGGGTTGTCTTAGAATTGACAATTATCACTTATCTACTGGATAGGTGATAAATGGCTGATCACTGGACGCGCCCCTGCTGGGACCGCCACCAACAGCGAGAATAGGGTTCCAGAACTGTATCTCCTTACCGCTGCTTTATTCAATGTCTATGAGACTGACGGAAACAGATGGGCGCTGTACTCAGCTGTTTCCGTTATTCCCATGGATTTTGAATGGAGCGGAAGAACGCATTCTCAACCACCCCTCTATTCAATGTCCTCCTCATTGTGGTCAAGCAGTGAGGAAAAAAACAGGGGGTTCAAGACCCACACTCAAGCAATCGGTGGGGGCCCCCAGTGATCAGACAATTATCACATTTCCTGTTGTATACCCCATTTAAGCCCTGTGCAGTGTATTGTATGAGCCAATCAACACACGTTTAAGTCCCCCTAGTGGAACTAAAAAAACTGAATATTTCAAGAATATATATAAGAAAAAATAAATAAAAGTTTTTCAAAGGACCTTTCCCCATTTTTTATGTAAAATAATGTAAACAATAAAAAATAAACTTCTCACCAGGGCTACATTGAAAGGTTCCAGTAAAAAAAAAAAACAACTTACAAAAACAAGTCCTCATACGTACGCTTATGTCGATGAAAAAATAAAAATGTATGGCTCATGGAAGAAGGGAAATTACAGTAAGAAAATTTAAATGGGCTGTGACGGAAAGGGTTAATATAATATCATTTCATTGTTGGAGCGAGCCAAGACAAAAGACAAGACTGCCGGGTGAACTGGGTGATTAATGGGCATAGAACATATAACATACATGGACAATATTGATAGTAAATTCTTACTCACCCCAAATACCGTCTCTCCGATATGCTCACAGCAGTCCCAAAATAGGGCATAGCCTTCCTTGGGGGGCAGAGCAGCCGGTGGAGCAACCTACAATAAAAACATAACAAATTATAGAGAAAAGCAGACATGACCACAATAAATGACTTATAATTGGGGGTGAGTAAATAACATAAGACCTCACGTATGCGCTGGAGGAGATTTATTCTCTGTGCATTACTTATGCCATTACTCTTTATATTAGTATGTAACTTATCTCATAACAGCCAAACCGGAGACGCCTCCATGGGTCTTTCTTTTCCGTTTGGAGAAGTCTATAGTTTGACTGATATGAGCTAATTTGCATACTTTTTCCCCATGAAGCATTGCCTGTAAATAAGTCTCCATACATCTGCTTGCTCTCCTCAATAAGAGCCAGTACTCCCACCACACTCTTTATATTAGATTATGACTCAGCAGCGACATTTGGTCTCCTGCGGTTCGCTGTAAAATGTGTGTATCTGAAGAGGATACAACTGATGTACAATATAAGATACAGTATAAGCGGGGCAATGATATCATCCCCCTACTCACCCCAAATATGGACTTTGTCATCCATCTGTATATGTCCGATAACTTGGACGGCTCTGCTCCAGGGGGCACTGCTAGGGCATTAGTCTAGAATAAAAAGTGAGATAGTAAATTGTAAGACAATACAAAGTACAAATGTCATAATGTAACACAGAGGTAGCCGGGGCCTAGACTGTCAACATTGTGTTTTCATAAAATGTAATAACCATTCACAGTGAATAAGCCCCCGGACAACATGTGACGCTCATTGTACTAGAAAAGCCCCACTTACCATCTGTGAACCAGTCACAGGGCAGATTAGTATCGCAATAATACAAAGCTTCAACCACATCGTCAGTCGCTTTCACCTCAGTGAAATGAGCCAATGTGGAGGCAGCAGAGAAAGTGACCACACTGGTGTTTATGACATCACAAGCAACACCACCTGTGACATCATAGCTGCATAGAAGGGAAAGACTGGATTATACCAGATTATACCAGATTATACCGGATTATACCAGATTATACCAGTTCTGTAACACAAATGTTGAACATATTAAAATGTTTGTGAATAATGGACAATATTTACCAATTAAAATGTGCCATAACTTTTTCAAACTTCCTAAAAAAAAGGGTTGTGGCTAGCAGAAGTTGTAAGATGCCCACATTTCTGAAAAATATAAAAGTGCTGTAGACATGTGCAGCAGTCATGAGGTGAAGTAAAGAAGAGAAGAGCGCCTAACATCCCTACCAATTTCAGCCGTGTGCAACATTTTTATAAATTTGGTGCAATTTGCTCCATTTTCGGCGCCTTGTAAACTGATGCCTTCTTTGACAGTAATGATAAATCATAAAAATGAGGCTTTAAATTGTTATTCAAGAAAGCCTCATGGACTATAGATGCTAATCCAGCATTGCTCACTTATAATATATATTAGAAGGGATAAATGACTTGATGGGCATGTTATGTCATTTTGACGATTTGCCGGCCAATTGAATATGATGGAAATCGATTTGTGTAGCTCTTACTTAGTTAATCAATTAACCAAAGTAATGTAATAGACAGTAAATCAGGCATTTTCCCGGATGGTCACTTTAAATATCAGGCTTTTATTATATATACAGTACACAATCATCTAGCAGAAAATCTGACATATACAGCACCAAATAATTCATATTACCTTTCTAATATACAATGCCGGAGATTTGCTTAGACACGTACACTTTGGATTTGAAGTGGATGCCACGCTGTGAAACGCGTCCATTACTAATATAGTGTGCATGAGGACTGAGACTGATTTTAATGAGACGCCATCTACGCATGAGAAGCATTTGCTAAATCTAGTATTGGGGCAAAATGTGGGCAAATTTTTTTAAAAGAAATCTAACTGAACTGCTGGGACTGCAGCATCTTATCCACAGGTGCCGGGGCTGCACATTTACAAACGGCCGCAGCTTCCCCATCCATCACTGCTTTCCATTCACTGACAGTGAGGCAAAGCGCACTAGAAGGACCAGCTTGGCCGCACTACCAACATAAACATGCAAACCTACTAATCAGGTGCCTCAAGAAGTGACATTACTACAAGTACAACGGACCTTTGAGTTGTGCTGATCTGGCGCGTAAAAACAGAAAATAGCCGTTCAAATAGCGCTGACATTGTATATAACGGCATCGGAAGTGTAATAACATTCAAGTGGATACAACGTATAGAATATATCATAAGCTCGGGCCCTTATACATCTGGCATGACAACACCGACATCCACCATCTGATCAACACAGACACTCACCATCTGGCAATACTACTAAGGGTAAGTTCACACTGGCGTTACTATACGTTTATCTCTCTTCCGTCAGAGGAAGAGAGGATCGAAAGATTAAGCGGAAAGCAACGGTTCCGTTAGAATTACCATTGATTTTAATGGTAATTCTTTGCTTTCAGTTTCTTTCCGTTTGTCTCCGTTCGATAGGTTTCCTATTTTTTTCACGGAAATAAAAGTTCTACAGACTGCACTTTTGCTTACGTAGAAAAAAACGGAAACTTAGCGACGGAGATAAATGGAAAGCAACTGAAACCAAAGAATTACCAATCAATGGTAAATCTAACGGAACCGTTGCATTCCGCTTAATCTTTCGATCCTCTCTTCCTCTGACAGAAGAAGGTAAATGTATAGTAACGCAACTGTGAAATTAGCCTAATACTGCTAATACTGCTAAGGCTCTGTTCACATCTACGTTGGGGTCCCGTTCTGACTGAAGCAATAGTGTAGTCGACTAATCTATTGATTCCGGCAAAACGACTGGTCCGGTGCACAAAAGAGACAAACGGAAACCAGGGGCACAGACTCCATGACCATTGAAATCAGTTTGCGTCTGTTCACGGTCCCGTTCTGACGGAAACCTCCGACGCAACATCAAAACGGGACCCCAACGCAGGTGTGAACAGAGCCTAATCCTGCCAATATTACTAATATCCTAATACTACTAATACTACTAAGGGCATGGTCACACGTGGCATATCATTGCCCTGCTTATACTGCTAATACTACTAATATTACTACTAATACTATATCATTGCCCTGCTTATACTGCTAATACTAATATTACTACTAATACTATGATATCATTACCCTGCTTATACTGCTAATACTACTAATATTACTACTAATACTATGATATCATTGCTCTGCTTATACTGCTAATACTACTAATATTACTACTAATACTATGATATCATTGCCCTGCTTATACTGCTAATACTACTAATATTACTACTAATACTATGATATCATTGCTCTGCTTATACTGCTAATACTAATATTACTACTAATACTATGATATCATTGCCCTGCTTATACTGCTAATACTACTAATATTACTACTAATACTATGATATCATTGCCCTGCTTATACTGCTAATACTACTAATATTACTACTAATACTATGATATCATTGCTCTGCTTATACTGCTAATACTACTAATATTACTACTAATACTATGATATCATTGCCCTGCTTATACTGCTAATATTACTACTAATATTACTACTAATACTATATCATTGCCCTGCTTACACTGCTAATACTACTAATATTACTACTAATACTATAATATCATTGCCCTGCTTATACTGCTAATACTACTAATATTACTACTAATACTATAATATCATTGCCCTGCTTATACTGCTAATATTACTAATATTACTACTAATACTATATCATTACCCTGCTTACACTGCTAATACTAATAATATTACTACTAATACTATGATATCATTGCCCTGCTTATACTGCTAATACTACTAATATTACTACTAATACTATAATATCATTGCCCTGCTTATACTGCTAATATTACTAATATTACTACTAATACTATATCATTACCCTGCTTACACTGCTAATACTAATAATATTACTACTAATACTATGATATCATTGCCCTGCTTATACTGCTAATACTACTAATATTACTACTAATACTATGATATCATTGCCCTGCTTATACTGCTAATACTACTAATATTACTACTAATACTATGATATCATTGACCTGCTTATACTACTAATATTACTGCTAATACTATGATATCATTGCCTGCTTATACTGCTAATACTACTAATATTACTACTAATACTATGATATCATTGCCCTACTTATACTGCTGATACTACTAATATTACTAATAATACTATATCATTCCCTGCTTATACTGCTAATACTACTAATATTACTACTAATACTATATCATTGCCCTGCTTATACTGCTAATACTACTATTATTACTACTAATACTATATCATTGCCCTGCTTATACTGCTAATACTACTAATATTACTACTAATACTATGATATAATTTCCCTGCTTATACTGCTAATATTACTACTAATACTATGATATCATTGCCCTGCTTATACTGCTAATAATACTAATATTACTACTAATACTATGATATCATTGCCCTGCTTATACTGCTAATACTACTAATATTACTACTAATACTATGATAGCATTGCCCTGCTTATACTGCTAATACTACTAATATTACTACTAATACTATATCATTGCCCTGCTTATACTGCTAATACTACTATTATTACTACTAATACTATATCATTGCCCTGCTTATACTGCTAATACTACTAATATTACTACTAATACTATGATATCATTGCCCTGCTTATACTGCTAATACTACTAATATTACTACTAATACTATATCATTGCCCTGCTTATACTGCTAATACTACTATTATTACTACTAATACTATATCATTGCCCTGCTTATACTGCTAATACTACTAATATTACTACTAATACTATATCATTGCCCTGCTTACACTGCTAATACTACTAATATTACTACTAATACTATGATATCATTGCCTTGCTTATACTGCTAATACTACTAATATTACTACTAATACTATGATATCATTGCCCTGCTTATACTGCTAATAATACTAATATTACTACTAATACCATGATATCATTGCCATGCTTATACTGCTAATACTACTAATATTACTACTAATACTATATCATTGCCCTGCTTACACTGCTAATACTACTAATATTACTACTAATACTATGATATCATTGCCCTGCTTATACTGCTAATACTACTAATATTACTACTAATACTATGATATCATTGCCCTGCTTATACTGCTAATACTTCTAATATTACTACTAATACTATGATATCATTGCCCTGCTTATACTGCTAATACTACTAATATTACTACTAATACTATGATATCATTGCCCTGCTTATACTGCTAATACTACTAATATTACTACTAATACTATATCATTGCCCTGCTTATACTGCTAATACTACTAATATTACTACTAATACTATATCATTGCCCTGCTTACACTGCTAATACTACTAATATTACTACTAATACTATATCATTGCCCTGCTTATACTGCTAATACTACTAATATTACTACTAATACTATGATATCATTGCCCTGCTTATACTGCTAATACTACCAATATTACTACTAATACTATGATATCATTGCCTTGCTTATACTGCTAATACTACTAATATTACTACTAATACTATGATATCATTGCCTTGCTTATACTGCTAATACTATATCATTGCCCTGCTTATACTGCTAATACTACTAATATTACTACTAATACTATATCATTGCCCTGCTTATACTGCTAATACTACTAATATTACTATTAATACTATATAATTGCCCTGCTTATACTGCTAATACTACTAATATTACTACTAATACTATATCATTGCCCTGCTTATACTGCTAATACTACTAATATTACTACTAATACTATGATATCATTGCCTTGCTTATACTACTAATACTATATCATTGCCCTTCTTATACTGCTAATACTACTAATATTACTACTAATACTATATCATTGCCCTGCTTATACTGCTAATACTACTAATATTACTACTAATACTATATCATTGCCCTGCTTACACTGCTAATACTACTAATATTACTACTAATACTATGATATCATTGCCCTGCTTATACTGCTAATACTACTAATATTACTACTAATACTATGATATCATTGCCCTGCTTATACTGCTAATACTACTAATATTACTACTAATACTATGATATCATTGCCCTGCTTATACTGCTAATACTTCTAATATTACTACTAATACTATGATATCATTGCCCTGCTTATACTGCTAATACTACTAATATTACTACTAATACTATGATATCATTGCCCTGCTTATACTGCTAATACTACTAATATTACTACTAATACTATATCATTGCCCTGCTTATACTGCTAATACTACTAATATTACTACTAATACTATATCATTGCCCTGCTTACACTGCTAATACTACTAATATTACTACTAATACTATATCATTGCCCTGCTTATACTGCTAATACTACTAATATTACTACTAATACTATGATATCATTGCCCTGCTTATACTGCTAATACTACCAATATTACTACTAATACTATGATATCATTGCCTTGCTTATACTGCTAATACTACTAATATTACTACTAATACTATGATATCATTGCCTTGCTTATACTGCTAATACTATATCATTGCCCTGCTTATACTGCTAATACTACTAATATTACTACTAATACTATATCATTGCCCTGCTTATACTGCTAATACTACTAATATTACTATTAATACTATATCATTGCCCTGCTTATACTGCTAATACTACTAATATTACTACTAATACTATATCATTGCCCTGCTTATACTGCTAATACTACTAATATTACTACTAATACTATGATATCATTGCCTTGCTTATACTACTAATACTATATCATTGCCCTTCTTATACTGCTAATACTACTAATATTACTACTAATACTATATCATTGCCCTGCTTATACTGCTAATACTACTAATATTACTACTAATACTATATCATTGCCCTGCTTATACTGCTAATACTACTAATATTACTACTAATACTATGATATCATTGCCCTGCTTATACTGCTAATACTACTAATATTACTACTAATACTATGATATCATTGCCCTGCTTATACTGCTAATACTACTAATATTACTACTAATACTATGATATCATTGCCCTGCTTATACTGCTAATACTACTAATATTACTACTAATACTATGATATCATTGCCCTGCTTATACTGCTAATACTACTAATATTACTACTAATACTATGATATCATTGCCCTGCTTATACTGCTAATACTACTAATATTACTACTAATACTATATCATTGCCCTGCTTATACTGCTAATACTACTAATATTACTACTAATACTATGATATCATTGCCCTGCTTATACTGCTAATACTACTAATATTACTACTAATACTATGATATCATTGCCCTGCTTATACTGCTAATACTACTAATATTACTGCTAATACTATATCATTGCCCTGCTTATACTGCTAAGGGCATGACCACACGTGGCGGATTTCCTCCGCAACTGTCCGCATCAATGCCGCACAGAATCTGCGTTGCAGATTCTGCAGCGGATCTGCACAAAATGTGCAGTACATTGATGCGGACTAGCTGCTGCGGACTGCGGGAAAAGTGCTTCCCTTCTCCCTATTCAGTGCAGGATAGAGAGAAGGGACAGCACTTTCCCTAGTGAAAGTAAACGATTTTCATACTTACCGGCCGTTGTCTTGGTGACGCGTCCCTCTTTCGGCATCCAGCCCGACCTCCCTGGATGACGCGCCAGTCCATGTGACCGCTGCAGCCTGTGCTTGGCCTGTGATTGGCTGCAGCCGTCACTTAGACTGAAACGTCATCCTGGGAGGCCGGACTGGAGACAGACGCAGGGAGTTCTCGGTAAGTATGAACTTATATGTTTTTTTACAGATACATGTATATTGAGATCGGTAGTCACTGTCCCGGGTGCAGAAACAGTTACTGCCGATCGCTTAACTCTTTCAGCACCCTGGACAGTGACTATTTACAGACGTCTCCTAGCAACGCTCCCGTCATTACGGGAGCCCCATTGACTTCCTCAGTCTGGCTGTAGACCTAGAAATACATAGGTCCAGCCAGAATGAAGAAATGTCATGGTAGTAAAACCAATACGCTCCGCAGCACACATAAGATCTGCGGACTTCATTGCGGAATTTTGACTCTCCATTGAAGTCAATGGAGAAATTCCGCCATGAGTCCGCCACTGCTCCGCAACAGAGAGAGCATGCTGCGGACACCAAATTCCGCTCCGCAGCCTATGCTCCGCAGCGGAATTTTACGCCTCGTCTAAACGAACACTGCTAAATTAAAGTGTAAGTCAATGGACAAACGGCTCCGCTGCGGATTAACGCTGCGGAGTGTCCGCAGCGGAATTTAAGTGAAATTCCGCCACGTGTGAACCCAGCCTAATACTACTAATATTACTACTAATACTATGATATCATTGCCTTGCTTATACTGCTAATACTACTAATATTACTACTAATACTATGATATCATTGCCCTGCTTATACTGCTTATACTACTAATATTACTACTAATACTATGATATCATTGCCCTGCTTATACTGCTAATACTACTAATATTACTACTAATACTATGATATCATTGCCCTGCTTATTCTGCTAATACTACTAATATTACTAGTAATACTATGATATCATTGCCTTGCTTATACTGCTAATACTACTAATATTACTACTAATACTATGATATCATTGCCCTGCTTATACTGCTAATACTTCTAATATTACTACTAATACTATGATATCATTGCCCTGCTTATACTGCTAATACTACTAATATTACTACTAATACTATATCATTGCCCTGCTTATACTGCTAATACTACTAATATTACTACTAATACTATGATATCATTGCCCTGCTTATACTGCTTATACAACTAATATTACTGCTAATACTATATCATTGCCCTGCTTATACTGCTAATACTACTAATATTACTACTAATACTATGATATCATTGCCCTGCTTATACTACTAATACTACTAATATTACTACTAATACTATGATATCATTGCCCTGCTTATACTGCTAATACTACTAATATTACTACTAATACTATGATATCATTGCCCTGCTTATACTGCTTATACTACTAATATTACTACTAATACTATGATATCATTGCCCTGCTTATACTGCTAATACTACTAATATTACTACTAATACTATGATATCATTGCCCTGCTTATACTGCTTATACTACTAATATTACTACTAATACTATGATATCATTACCCTGCTTATACTGCTAATATTACTAATATTACTACTAATACTATAACATTGCCCTGCTTATACTGCTAATACTACTAATATTACTACTAATACTAATATTGCTAATACTACTAATACCACCAAAATAACAATAAATAAAGATCAGTGATACCGTCCAAAAAATGCAAGTGTGTGAATATTGGTCAAAGTCGTCGGTTTTAATATAGATACTCATAATAGCAGGGCCCACTATATGGAATTCATCTACAATTTTTTTATATTTTAACAGGTTATAACGTATTATTTATATTCTATTTGATTGCATATAAATTAATGTCATTTATTATTTTCCTTTTTTTATTTATTATTGTTTAAAGGACATTGGATCCCAAGATTTGCACATAACTTCAAACCACTGTAAAAAACATATTTTTACTCGTCTTTGTTGTATATTGTTCCATATTGTCCTCTTGACATATGCAGAGAGCCGTGTAATCAAACATGACGAAAGTAAATAGATATAATTGATATTGATACAAAACCTGAACTAACATTGATTTAGTCTTGAGAGCCGGTTTTATCTCATATTATTTTGAATCTTTACTGTATGGGGTACAGATTACTGTGCACTCGACTACATCACGCATTTGCCTACGTCGTGGGTGAGCCGCCCTGTATTCCATTATATTATAATATTTCTTCATTATATAATGATTAAAACTCCTTGGCGACATACGACGTACCATTACTGAGATGTCGCCAAGGTAAAGTATGGAGCCCGCTCCATACTCGGCGGGTGACGGCTGTGTTATATAGCCGACACCTCCCTCCAGTGGGTGGAATCAAAGTTTACTTTGATTCCGCCCCTTTAACATTTTAAATGCCGAGGTCAATCGTGACCGCGGCATTTAAATTGTTAGAATCCGAGGGGCACCCCCTCAAACACGCCATCGCGCCCCTCTTGCAGCGAGATTGGCCATTTACAATGGTTGTTATGGCAGCCTGGGGGCCTAATAAAGGCCCCCAGTTCTGTCATCTTTGTACTCCTTTGAAGATTTGCCTCTGTCACGAGGGGTACGTGGACCCACTGGGCCGTACCGCCTTGATGGTATGGCAGCTGGCCTAGAGGACACAGGTCACAGTCTATAGTTCGTATAGTGTACTTGTGGTAGCTCAGACAGTAGCAAGACAGGCTTAGCTGGGAACTAGGCAGCATGCAGGCACCAGGCGGGGTGTAGCAGGACAGACATGGTACACAGCACAGCACGACTTCAGCTCGACATGGCACTTGACCAGGATAGCACGGGATACAGGTTACAGGTAGCAGGAACGGGGAACACTGGGAACTGGAAAACACTTAGGAGACCATTTGCATAGACATACTAGGATAACGACAACAAGGCTCAGGCATTGGAGGGAGGGGCACATCCCTTCTTTTAGTACAGGGTGCTCTGGGAGCAATCAGCTCAATCTCCAACCTGTGTGCGACCTGGCTCCTTATCTGGACTGAGCTCACAAGCGCACCCTGGTGGTCACTAGGGAACAGGACGGCCGCATGTGCAGACATCTCTGGAGAGAAGTGCATCGACCGGACGTTGCAGCCTCCAGCAGGGCTTCAAAAGAGAATGACCATAGCACGATATACTGCAATACATTAGTATTGCAGTATATCATGCAGGTGATCCAACGATCGCTGGTTCAAGTCTCCTAAGGGGACTAATAAAAAAAGTAAAAAACATTAAAATAAAGGCTTTCTTTATGTTTAAAAAAAAAAAGAATTAAAAGTTAAAAAAAAACCTTTTCCCATTTTTCCCTTAAAATAATGTTAGAAAAAATAAAAGTTAACATAACTGGTATTGCCGCGTCTGTAAAAGTCCAATCTATCACAATATGGCGTTGTTTAACCCGCACGGTGATTGCCGTAAAAATAAAAAATTATAAAATATATATTTTTGGTCACCTAAGCTCTCCAAAAAAATGAAATAAAAGTGATCAAAAAGTCGCATATACCAAAAAATAGTATCAGTGAAAACTACAGCTCGGGTCGCAAAAAATAAGCCCTCACATCGCTAAATTAAGGAAAAATTAAAAACATATGGCTCTCAGAACATGGCGACACAAAACATTTTTTTTTTTTAGCAAATAGTTTTTTTTTTTAAAAGTGGTAAAACATAAAACAAAACATATAAATTTGGTATCGCCATAATCGTTTCAACCTGTAGAATAAGGTGCACATGTAGTTTTTACCGCCAGATGGACGCCGTAAAGACGAAACCCCCCCAAAAAATGGTGTAATCGCTGTTTTTATCCAATTTCACCCTACAAATCTGGCTTTCCAGTACATTATGTGGTACAATAAATGGTGCCATGAAAAACTACAACTTGTCCCGCAAAAGTTTTTTTTGAGCAACAAGCGAAGTGAACGAGCCGAGTCAAAACAGGAGATGAGCGAGGTACAAAAACGCAGAGCAGAAGAGTGGTCAGTAAAGCCAAGGTCAATCACAAGCAGAGGATCAGTAGTTCAAGAAGCTGCAGAAGGGCCAGGAAACCAGCAGAGAAGAATCACAAGCAAAGGAGAAACATGAAAGGCAGATATAAATAGACAGAGGGCGGGAGCTAGCTCCGTCTGGCCAGGCTGTGATAGGCTCTCCCACTCCTAAGCCTGCCATCCTGGGTGGTGGAAGATGGAGTCAGTCTCACAGACATAGAAGCAGGTGCAGACTGACTAACTATGGGCGTCGACACAGAAGTTGTGTCTGGCAGATCCTTTAGGGTATGTTCACACGGCCTATTTACGGACGTAATTCGGGCGTTTTTGCCCCAAATTACGTACGAAAATAGCGCCTCCATAGCGCTGACAAACATCTCCCCATTGAAAGCAATGGGCAGACGTTTGTCTGTTCACACGCGGCGTAATTTACGCACCGCTGTCAAATGACGGCGCGTAAATAGACGCCCGCGTCAAAGAAATGACCTGTCACTACTTTGGCCGTAATTGGAGCCGTTATTCATTGACTCCAATGAATAGCAGCACCAATTACGTCCATAATTGACGCAGCGTTCAAGTGCCTGCACATGCCGTTACAGCTGAAATTACGGGGATGTTTTCAGGCTGAAACATCCCCGTAATTTCAGCCATTACGGAAGCCCTTGTGTGAACATACCCTTACAGTATTATTCCAAGAAGTCTGATTGAGCCCATTGGCTCTTAAGTTTGGTATTGGCATTGAGGTTTGGTATTTTTTTGGTACATATGACAGGAATACATCGAAGATTAAAAAGATTATGCGGACATATTGGAGTATCCTAAGGCAAGACCACAGCTATGGCCCTTTATTTCTCCCTCATTGCTCAAAGGGAGTTTTCAGGTACTAGAAACCCCCTCCCTGAGGGTATGTTCACACGATGAGAGGCATTTATGTGTGAAAAGACAGACTGTTAACAGCTGCCTAGTTTCACACGTAAATGCTCCTCCTCGCATTTTGCGAGCCGTCTGAGATGCTCGTAAATCTTGAGCTGTGCTTCATTGAGTTCAATGAAGAACAGCTCAAATTACGTGGCAAAGAAGTGCCCTGCACTTCTTTGCCGAGGCAGTCCATTTACGCGTCGTCGTTTGACAGCTGTCAAACGACGACGCGTAAATTACAGGTCGTCTGCACAATACGTCGGCAAACCCATTCAAATGAATGGGCAGATGTTTGCCGACGTATTGTAGCCCTATTTTCAGGCGTAAAACGAGGCATAATACGCCTCGTTTACGCCTGAAAATAGGTTGTGCGAACCCAGCCTTAAGTGTGCCCCTGCATCCAGTGCTATTCTTGCCATCAAAACGACGCATACATAGATGGAAGCCATAATGCCAGTGTAGTCAGGGTTGCAAAGACTGGATACAATTATAACAGACCCTCAGCTGTGATAAGTAGTAGGTCGGTAAGGATTTTTAAACGCTAAGGGATCACTGATAAATTATATGCCATACCACAATATAACTATACAAAATAGTATTTGGGTAAAAAGTATAATGGGGAAACCCCTGCTGACAGAGATACAGAAACACAACCATCATGGGCAGTGGCGCAACGATCGCGGTCACAGAGGGTGCAACCAGGACCAAGCTCGGAAGGGAAGGGGGCACGCAAACTCTGGACTCCCTAAGGGTATGTTCACACGCTAAATCAAAAACGACTTTACACAGGTGTTTTCAGAGAAAACAGCCTCCGATTTTCAACCGTTTTTTCCAGATGTTTTTGGAGCTGTTTTTACATTGACACAATGAAAAACAGCTCCAAAAACGTCTCAAGAAGTGACATGCGCCTTCTTTTCACAGGGCCTTTTTTTACGCACTGTTTTCGAAAACGCCGGTGTAAAAAACCGCCCCGTCTGAACGAAACACATTTTTTTTATATTGAATAAAATGGGCAGATGTTTGTAGGCGTTTAGCTACTGTTTTTTCAGGCATATTTTGAGGCGTTTACACCCCGAAATATGCCTGAAAACACATGACCATGGGATTACAGAGCTCGCCCCATTTCGAACCCTTTTGCTTAACCTTCCTTCCATACTGTCCACCCCCTTTCTTGCTTCCAGGCCTTTTTCCCCTCCCCCATGTCACTCTCCCATCCCCAGTGAGACACACGAGACAGTGAGTTGGAAAATTTTGGCCACAGCAGCCATTTTATTAACAAATTTTCATGAACATAAAACATAACTTTATGAATAACATTACTAGGAAAGGGGAAGTCCTTGGAGCTCCAAAACTTTGGCGCCTAATTGCCCCCTGTATAGCTACTTACCCCCAGCCGTCTCCCTACAGGCTCAGAGGCACCTTTCTGCTCCGCAGTTGGCTTGCCAAGTATGTAAAACCACTTCCCGGGACACCACCCAGCAGGAGTCCAAAATACGCCCATCTCCACGAGCAATTATGTATTTGTTAGGGACCATACCTCTGATGAATCCCCCACTTCAAATTACCACCAACTCCAAGGACCCCCCAATCCGCCAACAAAGCCACCGTGACTCCCCTCCTACCAGTCACCACCAGCCGACTCCTGTAAAAGAAAAAACACCAGCAGCAACAAAGAATCCACATCGCTAAACAAAACATAACACCTGTCCTTAAGGGAGGGCGGGCGGGACAAGGTCTAAACTGTTTTTCCTGGGGCGTGAATGGCCCGAACCTGTCCCTCACCCTTCCTATATGCCCTCTGTTAACCTCGCCCCCTTCTCCTCCACCTTCCTCCCCCTCCTCCATTTGAACTTTTCACCTCATTCCTTCTCTCCTGCAACCCTGGTCATGTCTGCCTCCCCCAATCACTTCCTGATGTGTCCGGCTGTTTCTGCATGTAAACATACCCTAAGACTGCCACATCAGGCCCGAGCAAAGGTCTGCACCCCGGTACGGGACACGAGGATGTGCGCTGCATCACATATAACCAGGGGTGAACCTCGCCCCTCTGCTGCCTGAGGGGAACTATAAAAAGATGCCCCCCCCCCCCAAATCTATCAGAGTTTTCTCATTACTGGCTTTACACATCTAACACGCAATATATACATTTTTTAACCCCGTAATACAGAAGGTATTTTGGCCGCAAGTACCGGACCGAACTCAGTGCAGGGAGCCGGGCTCCTAGCATCATAGTTATGTACGATGCTAGGAGTCCCTGCCTCTCTGCGGGACAACTGTCCCGTACTGTAATCATGTTTTCAGTACGGGACAGTAGTTCCACGGAGAGGCAGGGACTCCTAGCGTCGTACATAACTACGATGCTAGGAGCCCGGCTCCCTGCACTAAGTTCGGTCCGGGACTTGCGGCCGAAATACGTTCGTCCATTACGGACGTTAATGTGCTCGTGTGAACCCAGCCTTAGTGACCAGAGCAATTTTGGCAGTTTTGCTATTCACAGATGTAACGCAGTATAACTCTGTATGTGTTTTATGTATCGATGTGAATTTTGCACTGTTTTCTTGGGACATGTGGTGCTTCCTTTTTGTGGTATATATGTATGGGTAACATTTTTGTTACTTTTTTTTTATAGCCGTGGAAAGACAGAAAAAAAAGAACATTTTTGATTTTTCATCATTTAAAATGTAACAGTTTGAAGATAAAAGTAATTGTATCATAGAAATGGATTGTAATCAGGGGCGTAACTAGGAAAGACTGGGCCCCATAGCAAACATTTGACTGGGGCCCCCCTCCCCTGGGTGTCACACAACCACCCCCCCTTTTGTAGATAGTGCCTTTTTTACAGCCCCCCCCTGTAGATAACGCTATACAGCCCCCCCCTCTGTAGATAACACCATATATCCCCCTGTAGAGAACGCCATACAGCCCCCCTGTAGAGAACGCCATACAGCCCCCCTGCAGAGAACGCCATACAGCCCCCCCTGTAGAGAACGCCATACAGCCCCCCTGTAGGGAACGCCATACAGCCCCCCTGTAGGGAATGCCATACAGCTCCCCCCCTATTGGGAACGCCATTCAGCCACCCCCCCTGTAGGGAACGCCATACAGCCACCCCCCCTGTAGGGAACGCCATACAGCCACCCCCCCCTGTAGGGAACGTCATACAGCGTCCCCCCTCCCAAAAAAATGCGACCTACAGTGTGTCCTACAAAATACATGTATCCCCTCTCCACAGGATCTCCACAGGATAGGGGATACATGAGTGATCGCTGGCAGCGATAGGGAGAACGGGGGACTGAAAGTCCCCCTGAACTTCTCCATGACAAACCTCTGACTTCCGGCGTCTGCGCAGCTCAATAAAAATGAAAGGAGCGCTGGTCACGCATGCACACAAGCACGACCGGCGCTCCATTCATTTCTACGGAGCTGCCGACACAGACCCCGGAAGTCCGAGGTTTGTGATGGAGAACTTCAGGGGACTTTCAGTCCCCCGTTCCCCCTATCAATGCCAGCGATCACACATGTATCCCCTATCCTGTGGAGATCCTGTGGAGAGGGGATACATGTCCTGTGGAGATCCTGTGGAGAGGGGATACATGTCCTGTGGAGAGGGGATACATGTCCTGTGGAGAGGAGGGGGGGATACATGTCCTGTGGAGAGAGGGGGTGATACATGTCCTGTGGAGAGCGGTTACGTGTCCTGTGGAGAGGGGGGGGGATACATGTCCTGTGGAGAGGGGGGGGATACATGTCTTTTGCTCTATTTTGCGCCTTCAGGACCAGACACCGTTTAGCCATTTTTAGCACGTGTTCGTTAAATGGCTATAACTTTTTTATTTGTTCGGCTAACGATGTGATTTTTGCGACGTTTTTTCCGTAGACAATGCAGGTTTCATTTTTTATCGTTTTTATACACACCTTTTTTGCTATTTTAGAATTTTTATTCATAAAGTTTGAAAATAATAGTAAAAAAATAAGCTTTTTTACATTTCAGCTATTTTTTTTTTGGGTAATAACATAGTTTTACCCTAAAATAGACCTTTTATTTGTGATCGTCATTGTCTACCGTAAATTTTTATATATTACATGTCTATGTTAGGGTAATTGGGTCAGCGCTAGTGGTACAACAATGATTGGCGGGGGGGAAAGTTTTTTTTTGGGGTGGGTATTTTATGTGTGTTTATTATTTACATTTTTTTTGCACTTTATTATTTTTTTATTACTATGGTCTGTCCCCCAAAGGTCAAAGAAGACCTTTGGGGAACTTTATATTTTTTTGTTCTTTCTTTTACACCAGGTTTTTCCACTGTAACTGGGGCTGCACAGCAGCCCCAGTTACAGGGGAAATCAGCCCTCTCATAGTGACGATTGTCAGTAATAGGGCTATGCTGGGTCTAGTAAGACCCAGCAGCAGCCTGCCACTAACGGCACCCGGCGATCATGTGACCAGTCACATGATCACCGGGAGGAATAGAGACAGCGCCGCTGCTGCTGTCTCTATTCCTGTACACAGCGCGCATTCAGCGCTGTGTACAAGTGATCAGAGAAGACAGAAGCAGCGAAAGCTGCTTCTATCCTCTCCTCCGGGTTCCCGGCAGTCACTGACAGCCAGAGACCCGACATTCAGCTGCCCGATCGCGCGGGCAGCAAGTTAAAACCTGAGCCGTAGAAAGTCTATGGCTCGGGTTTTAAGGACCCTGACCGCTGGCCGTACAAATACAGCCAGCGGTCAGGAACCAGTTAATGGCAGAGCGGGGAGATACCTCCCTGCTCTGCCGTAGTGATCAGTGGCGTCCCGCTGTAGCAGCCATAGCGGCTGCTAGCGGAGCCTCCGGCCATGGTGGGGGCCTGTGCCGGCGGGCGACACGGGCCCCCTCGTGCCGCGGGCCCCGTAGCAGCCGCTACTGCTGCTACGGCGGTAGTTACGCCACTGATTGTAATATATTTTTTCATTTATCCTGATCATAAGGACACCTGACTTGGAGGTGTAGATTATTTTTTTGGACCAGAAATATAGTATAAAACACAAGAGCCCCTTTTCTCAATTGCGCACTAAAATGTCTTCATTTCGTTTTTTACACCATGGTAGTAATGTAGGGGTAATGGACTGGAAGTCCAATAAATAATGGTAAAAAAACATTGTGTTCTACAAACTAGACACTCTAAAGTCTATTTCTAGCGGCTCAATTTCTGTTTTAACCCTTCACACTTTTTACAGAATTTGTCCAAACTTGGGCCAAAAAAATGTAAATTGCATTTTTTTTCTACAAAAGTGTCACTTTTCTTAAGCCATTTCGAAACACCACATGACATATTGGTAAAAGTGACCCCTTTCCACATTCTGCTATTTCTCCCGTGTACGGCGATACCAAATATGTGTGTCTAATCTATTATACGGACCCGTTATAGGGCATATCACAGAAGGAGTCCATTTTGGCTTTTGGAGGCCTTTTTACGGCAGAGCTGATTTTAGGGAACCGCGCTATATTTGCCGTGGTACTGCCGGTCATTTTGACAAGTATAAATGTCCTGCTAATATTCATCTAGGGGTATAGTGAGTATTTTTAATAGGTGGAAGTAAATAAAAAGTAGGTCTTTCCAGAAAATACAGTATTGCTGCATCTTCACAGGGAAACATTATCCATAAAGTAACCCTCCCTTATGGTTCTCCCTACAAAAACAGTGTGAAAGTGAATAATGTGGGACTGTATGATAAATTTCAAAGCATGGATAGTTACAGGGACCAGGATTACAGGGACATGTAGGGCAATAAAATCCCGTGTCCCTTCGTATGCCATTTTTGCTGCACACTCTGCATCGCTTTTGGGGGTATTGTTTTTTTTCAGTAGCCGGCACAGGGTGTACAAAGTGACGTTCCACAAGCCGTCGGACATCTTCTGCCTCATGGCTGTGTCTGGGGTCAGGGGACTCAAATAAAAGGTGTTCAATCATGTTCTCCAGAAATAAAAAAAGAGTATTTTGCCCATTTGATTTTTTGTACAGCACAAAGCCGCTGAATGCTGCCATCTGAATAAGGTGAATGGCCACCTTTTTACACCAGGCGCGGGACTTTCTTCGCACCAGCTATGGCTGTAAAGCCGGGTCAGACAAATCCACTGCCCCCATGAATTTATTATAGTCTGTGATGCAGACCGGCTTCTCTTTATCAGAGGGGGCACCACGTTCCCTCACTGTCACTTTTGTGTCTGTGTGAACAGTGCTTAGCATGAACACATCCTTGCGGTCATTACATTTTATTGCAGGAAGGTTTCCACTGCAAAGACCACTTGATTCCCCCTTCTCAGGCGTTTTCTCACCCGCTCCTGTGGCAGCCCCTTCTGTATTTGCGGATTGTTCCACAAGCTCCTGTGTCAGCGGCATGCGGGTGCTTGTACAAGGGGACGCTGGTATAGAAGTTATCGGTGTAGAACTGATAACCCTTATTCAGCAGAGGCTGCAGCAAGTCCCAGACTATTCTGCCACTGCGTCCTCGCTCACTGGGACATCCTGGGGGGTGAATATCACGGTCTTTGCCGTCATAGATTGTAAAGGCGGACGTGCAGCCTGTACCGCTCTCACAGAGCTCCTAGATATGAACCCCATATTTTGCTCTCTTTGAGGGGATGTACTGGCGGAATGAGAGCCGGCCTGTGTAACTCATCAGCGATTCATCCACCGCTAGGTTTTTTTCGGGGTTGTACATCGGCATAAATGACTCAATTTTTTTTATCAGGGGCCTTATTTTATACAGGCGGTCACGGCCTGGATCACTACGGGGGGGGGGGTGGTGATTGTCGTTAAAATGAAGTGAGTGCATTAGCACCTCATATCGGCTTCTGGTCATAACGGCTGGAAAAACAGGTGTGGCATGTGTGGGGCTTGTTGCTCAATTTGACCGGATTGAGGGCTTTTTCACTAACCCCATGTTGAGGATGAGCCCCAATTTTTTTTTACGTTCTCCAGTATTTGTGGGGTGCCGCTGCTCTGCATAGGACGACGTTGGCTTTTCAGCAGAGAATTGGCGAGCATACAGATTGGTTTGGTTAACAACCAGCTCCAATAGTTCATCTGTAATGAATATTTTAAAAAAATCGAGGGCTGTAAAATTTTCCACATTAATATTTATCCCTGGTGTGGCAATAAATTCTGGGATATTAGGGGAAAATGACTCTGTGGGTGCCCACTCAATATATTCTGGGGGAATAGAGGGGCCGTGTTTTGTGGTACTTCTGCCACATGCCCTGTGCTTGTGGACTCTGCAGCGACACTTGCATTGCAGAAAGCGTATCACTGTCGTCGCTATCACTGGTAGACAACATTTCTACCTCGGACGCGGTTTCTGTATCACTTTCATCAGAGTCAGAAATTAACATGGCGTATGCCTCTTCCACCGTGAACCTTCTATGGCCATTGTAATTACACACACGTACGACAAAGACTGTAACCAGACGCACACGCAGACAAATGTTATTATTTTTTCTTAAAAATTTTTTTTCACTGACAAAAATTCACAAAAGCTCGCTCCACAAAAAACTGATGTCGAACAAACACGTAGACTATAAAACTTTTTTTTGTACATATATTTTATTGAACTTTTTTTTTGCACAAAAAAAGTACACAGACGTCACACACACGTACGCTACACAAAAACCCTAGGCTAACCCTAGGCTAAACTAAACCTAGGTTAACCCTAGACTAAACTAAACCTAGGCTAAGCCTAGACTAAACTAAACCTAGGCTAAGCCTAGACTAAACTAAACCTAGGCTAATCCTAGACTAAACCTAGAATAGAACCTAGAATAACCCTAGCCTAGGTATACAATTGAAGTTTATATATTAGATTTTTAGTAATTGTGTCTCTTTGGTGTCACAGTAAAATTCTCTCTCCGTCTCTTCTCATACAAAGTAACAAGTGTGAGGAGAGACAGAGAGTCAGGGAGGAGAAACACTTTGTTTTTCATTTTGTGATCACTGTGAATGGTTCTCACAGTGATCACATGAACGGAGACGACTGCTATTGGTCTCAGATCATCACTCTGAAGCCAAGGCTGTTGCTAACAGAGGCAGATTACCCGATGACCGGGAAAACCGCTCCGATGCGGCCCCCTCCCTCCCAAACAGCTCCGATGCGGCCCCCTCCCTCCCAAACTGCTCCGATGCGGCCCCCTCCCTCCCAAACTGCTCCGATGCGGCCCCCTCCCTCCCAAACCACTCCGATGCGGCCCCCTCCCTCCCAAACCACTCTGATGCGGCCACCTCCCAAACCACTCCGATGCGGTCCCCTCCCTCCCAAACCACTTAGATGTGGCGCTTACTATTGAGTGCTGCATCTGAGGGGTTAAAACTGATCGGAGACCACTGCTAACCAATCGTTGCCATGAAGCCCGATGATGCTACCAGCACCTCGGTTTTCAGCAGCACCCCGCACGATGCGGGGAATGTTCTTCTGAAGTGCCGACGTGAAAAGCCAACACTTCAGAAGAAATACCCTGAACGGCCGACGTAAAAACACTATACGCGGGTCGTTAAGGGGTTAATAAATGTGTAAACAAGGTGATGGTCATAGGTGTTGTGGTGATTTAAAATCAATACATCGCCTACTACCAATAAGATATATGATATTCGACACTTTCTCGCCTGTGACAGCGACTTCGTAATTTATGTTCTCCAATGTCCCTGTAAATTACTCTATGTCGGGGAAACGACACTCAACCTCAAAACCAGACTCAATCAATACAGATAGACTATCCGGAAAAAGAGGTTGGACTTACCCGTGTCTAAACACTTTACTGACATGGGGCATAATGAAAAAAGGTTGAGGTTTTGGGTGCTTGACCACATCCCTCCGCTTTGAAGAGGGGGTAAGGCTGGATTCACACGAGCATGGTCGGTCCGTAATGGACGGAACGTTTTTCGGCCGCAAGTCCCGGACTGAACACAGTGCAGGGAGCCGGGCTCCTAGCATCATAGTTATGTACGACGCTAGGAGTCCCTGCCTCGCTGCGGGACAAATGTCCCGTACTGTAATCATGTTTTCAGTACGGGACAGTAGTTCCACGGAGAGGCAGGGACTCCTAGCGTCGTACATAACTATGATGCTAGGAGCCCGGCTCCCTGCAGTGTGTTCGGTCCGGGACTTGCGGCTGAAATACGTTCCGACATTTACAGACCGAACATGCTCGTGTGAATCCAGCCTTATAGGTCCAAATTACTTAAAATCCGTGAACTCCAATGGATTAACAGACTTAATTCACTTAAACCCAATGTCCTAAATGTAGATTTTGCTTTAGGTGGACTGGTCTAGGTCCCCCTATTCCCCTGGGGCCCCCTGAGGTTCTTACCTTGATGTTGCTTTCGGGTTTATGATTTGATGACTCCTCTCCCCTTTTTCCTTTGCCCCCCTCCCTTATTATCTGATAATATTATTATGATATATACTAATACCATTTTCTTTGTGTTTCAGATGATCCACACCTCGTATTCGTCACCTCTATGATATCCCATTGGTGTCTTTGTTTGCCTTTATTGTTATTTCTTTATATCTACTTCAGAGTAATTTGATATATTTAGCTTATTTGTACCTCTCGTATGATTGGTCCCCTGATAGGAACCTGTACCTGATGCCCATCCCATGTCACGTTAAGTACTGTCATATGCCACCCTTGGTTTCCTTGATATACACATTGGTGTGGTCCCCCCCCCCCACACTTTCCATAGGGAGTTATATGGATGTCCCTCAAGCCGATGAGTAAGACAACGCACGCTCTGGTTGCCGGTACTCTGTGTTTTGGGGCGTGGATCGTGACTATCTATGATGGCCACTGTATTCTCTCCCCTCTCCCATATCCACTTTGTGTATGAGGTTGTCCGGCTACCTGACTGCTATGAGTTTACAGACACACTCTAGTTGCGCTAGTTTACGTGAACAAAAAATATGTCTATATATCGATCTATAAGGTTTCCTTTTTGTATCTTGCTGCCATTTACTAACCCTCGCTATACTATTGCTGTATAATCCTTTATTCTTCACAATCAGGATGAGCGAGTGGTTCACTTTACGCATGTGCTTACTAGCATCATATGCATGAGCCCCATATATTAATATGGCCGCTTTGGCGTAATTTTCCACACGGCGCATGCGCCGTTCATGTCCTGTTACCCCTAATTAGACTGCTCTTCCGGACATGCACAGTTGCGCTGCACGGACGCCGTTTTCGGCAAACGCCCGCGATATACTCAGAGGTGATGTATTGATTTTAATTCACCACAACACCGATGATCATCACCTTGTTTACACATTTATTAATGTTGTACTTGTCTGTATGTAACAATACGGCTTTTTATTGATGGATCAAGTTCTCTTATTGATGTTTATACTCTGTACTATGTATTGATTCCTATGTACAATCTTTTACTACATCACTGATTACTGTTCATATCACCTTTCATTGATACTTGTTATATTGTGTGAGCCCTTTAAGTACCCCTGACAAGTACTTACAAGTACCCATTTTTTCACCTGAATCCTTAGATAGATAGATAGATAGATAGATAGATAGATAGATAGATAGATAGATAGATAGATAGATAGATAAAGAATAAATCTTACTAAAAAGTCCCTGCGTCTTATAGTCGGCAGTCAAGGGAGCCGGCAGCGCCAGGCCCCCTGTCCGCTTCTTTATTAACCCCTTCCGGACCCATGATGTGCCGGCAAATCATGGAGCGGGGAGGGTATGATGTTTGGAGCGGGCTCACGCGCTGAGCCCGCTCCATACACTGCATGTGTCAGCAGCTGACACGCTGCTCTAACGGCCACGAACAGCAATGGTGGCGCTGTTCCTGGCGTTTAACTAGTTAAATGCCGCGTTCAATAGCGACCGCGGCATTTATAGGGTTTTCCCATGAGAGACATTTATAATATATTTACAGAATATGTAAAAAATGTCAGATAGATGCGGGCCCCACCTCTGGGACCCGCACCTATCTCTAGAACGGGGCCCCCTAAGCCCCGTTCTATGTTACTTGGCTCCGCTGTCTCTCGGCCACTTCCTAGTTAGGTGGTCGGGAGTTACAGAAAAAGCCGAGTGCCCGCTGAGCTACGCCATTTCTGTAGTTTGCTATGCTGTTTCTGTAACTCATCCATGTATTGAAGTGTACTGTACCAGCGATCTAACGATCGCTGGTTCAAGTCCCCTAGGGGAACTAATAAAATCTGTAAAAAAAAAAGTTAGAAACATTTTCAGGAGTGTAAAAAAATACAAAAAAGTTAAAAAAAATAAAAAAAAAAAGGAATGAAATAAAAAGACAAAAAAAACTGTACCAAACATGGCTCTCAGAATGAAGTAAAACAGAACAAATTAGTTGTTGCTTTATAAAAGTAGTAAAAAAAATAGTAGAAAATTTAATTTTTTCCAATTTTTTGTTGTCTAAAACCTGGGTGTGTTTTATAATCAGCTGCGTCTAATAGTCGGTAAATTCTCCATTACATGTCACCTGCTTATTCCAGCAAGTAGTGTAGCGCCGCATTGAAAACGGTCATAACTTGGCCAAAAATGCTCGTTTTTTAAAAATAAAAACGTTACTGTAATCTACATTACAGCGCCTATCTGCTGCAATAGCAGATAGGGGTTGCAAAATCTGGTGACAGAGCCTCTTTAACTTCCATTGTGGGTAAACAATTTCAGGGGTTTCTAAGAAATACTATCCTGGAGTATCTCAATGAAAATTAACTGTAGGGATCAGTCCTGTCAAACTAATATGATGAGCTTCTATGAGGAGGTAAGTTCTAGACTGGACCAGGGTAAGCCTGTGGATGTGGCATATCTAGACTGGACCTGTGTAAGGCTTTGGATGTGATGTATCTAGACTGGACCTGGGTAAGGCTGTGAATGTGGTGTATCTAGACTGGACCTGGGTATGGTAATGTGGTGCATCTAGACTGAACCTGGGTAAGGCAGTGAATGGAGAGTATCTGAACTGGACCTGGGTAGGGCAATGAATGTGCTGTATCTAGACTGGACCTGTGTAAGGCTGTGGATGTGGTGTATCTAGACTGGATCTGGGTGAGGCTGTGAATGTGGTGTATCTAGACTGGACCTGGGCAAGACTGTGGATGTGGTGTATGTAGACCAAACCTGGGTAAGGTTTTGGATGAGATGTATCTAGACTGGACCTGGGTAAGACTGTGGATGGGATCTATCTAGACTGGATCTGGGTAAGACTGTGGATGTGGTCTATGTAGACTGGACCTGGGTAAGACTGTGGATGTGGTGTATGTAGACTAAACCTGGGTAAGGCTTTGGATGTGATGTATCTAGACTGGACCTGGGTAAGGCTGTGGATGTGATGTATCTAGACTGGACCTGGGTAAGGCTGTGGATGTGGTCTATGTAGACTGGACCTGGGTAAGGCTGCGGATATGGTGTATCTAGACTGGACCTGGGTAAGGCTGTGGATGCGGTGTATCTACAAACCACATAAAAGGCCATACTTACTAAGTGGGTGGGTGAAAACCCGTTCCCAGCAGGACGCAGACAGGTTAAAAAATGCTGCATTAAATAGTGATAGCAACTCCCACTAGTCTTGAGGGGAGTGGCAAACTAAGTGCTCACAAGTGTGCAATAAATGAGTGTCAGTGTTAGTGTAGTGCTAGGGTGTGAATGTATGATAAAAAAGAAATGTGTAACTATGGAAGTGTCAGAACTGTGTAATAATGTAATAAAAAGTAAATGTGTGATGAATAGGGGTCAGTGCTGTGAATAGTACATGGGGTGTTGTTTTTAAATGTGGTGTATCTAGACTGGACCTGGGTAAGGCTGTGGATGTGGTGTAGGTGTATCTAGACTGGACCTGTGTAAGGCTGTAAATATGGTGTATCTAGACTGGACCTGGGTAAGGCTGTGGATGTGGTGTATGTAGACTGAACCTGGGTAAGGCTTTGCATGTGATGTATCTAGACTGGACCTGGTTAAGACTGTGGATGTGGTCTATCTAGACTGGATCTGGGTAAGACTGTGGAAGTGGTCTATGTAGACTGGACCTGGGTAAGGCTGCGGATGTGGTGTATCTAGACTGGACCTTGGTAAGGCTGTGAATGGAGGGTATCTGAACTAGACCTGGGTAGGGCAATGGATGTGATGTATCTATACTGGACCTGGGTAAGGCTGTGGATGTGGTGTATCTATACTGTATCTGGGTAAGGCTGTGGATGTGGTGTATCTATTCTGGATCTGGGTGAGGCTGTGATATATCTATACTGGACCTGGGTAAGGCTGTGATGTATCTAGACTGGACCTAGATAAGACTGTTGATGTGGTGTATGTAGACTGGACCTGGGTAAGGCTGTGGATGTGGTGTATCTACAAACCACATAAAAGGCCATACTTACTAAGTGGGTGGGTGAAAACCCGTTCCCAGCAGGACGCAGACAGGTCAAAAAATGCTGCATTAAATAGTGATAGCCACTCCCACTAGTCTTGAGGGGAGTGGCAAACTAAGTGCTCACAAGTGTGCAATAAATGGGTGTCAGTGTTCGTGTAGTGCTAGGGTGTGAATGTATGATAAAAAAGAAATGTGTATGTATGGAAGTGTCAGAACTGTGTAATAATGTAATAAAAAGTAAATGTGTGATGAATAGGGGTCAGTGCTGTGAATAGTACATGGGGTGTCAGTACTATGTGTAATGCTGCATTTTTTGACCTGTCTGCGTCCTGCTGGGAATGGGTTTTCACCCACCCACTTAGTAAGCATGGCCTTTTTTGTGGTTTTGAAGTTATCTATGTCCCATTTTTTCTGCTGTTGTTTTTAAATGTGGTGTATCTAGACTGGATCTGGGTAAGGCTGTGGATGTGGTGTAGGTGTATCTAGACTGGACCTGTGTAAGGCTGTGAATGTGGTGTAGGTGTATCTAGACTGGACCTGTGTAAGGCTGTGAATGTGGTGTATCTAGACTGGACCTGTGTAAGGCTGTAAATATGGTGTATTTAGACTGGACCTGGTTAAGACTGTGGTTGTGATCTATCTAGACTGGATTTGGATAAGACTGTGGATGTGGTCTATGTAGACTGGACCTGGGTAAGTCTGCGGATGTGATGTATCTAGAGTGGACCTGGGTAAGGCTGTGAAAGGAGGGTATCTGAACTGGACCTGGGTCGGGCAATGGATGTGATGTATCTATACTGGACCTGGGTAAGGCTGTGGTGTATCTATACTGGAACTGGGTAAGGCTGTGGATGTGGTGTATCTATACTGGAACTGGGTAAGGCTGTGGATGTGGTGTATCTATACTGGATCTGGGTGAGGCTGTGATATATCTATACTGGACCTGGGTAAGGCTGTGGATGTGATGTATCTAGACTTGACCTGGATAAGGCTGTGGATGTGATGTATCTAGACTGGACCTGGGTAAAGCTCTGGATGTGATGTATCTAGACTGGACCTGGGTAAAGCTCTGGATGTGATGTATCTAGACTGGACCTGGGTAAGGCTGTGGATGTAGTGTATGTAGACTGGACCTGGATAAGGCTGTGAATGTGGTGTATCTAGACTGGACCTGGATAAGACTGTGGATGTGGTCTATGTAGACTGGACCTGGGTAAGGCTGTGGATGTGGTGTATCTACAAAACCACATAAAAGGCCATACTTACTAAGTGGGTGGGTGAAAACCCGTTCCCAGCAGGACGCAGACAGGTCAAAAAATGCTGCATTAAATAGTGATAGCCACTCCCACTAGTCTTGAGGGGAGTGGCAAACTAAGTGCTCACAAGTGTGCAATAAATGAGTGTCAGTGTTAGTGTAGTGCAAGGGTGTGAATGTATGATAAAAAAGAAATGTGTATTTATGGAAGTGTCAGAACTGTGTAATAATGTAATAAAAAGTAAATGTGTGATGAATAGGGGTCAGTGCTGTGAATAGTACATGGGGTGTCAGTACTATGTGTAATACAGCATTTTTTGACCTGTCTGCGTCCTGCTGGGAATGGGTTTTCACCCACCCACTTAGTAAGCATGGCCTTTCTTGTGGTTTTGAAGTTATGTCCCATTTTTTCTGCTGTTGTTTTTAAATGTGGTGTATCTAGACTGGATCTGGGTAAGGCTGTGGATGTGGTGTAGGTGTATCTAGACTGGACCTGTGTAAGGCTGTAAATATGGTGTATGTAGACTGGACCTGGTTAAGACTGTGGTTGTGATCTATCTAGACTGGATTTGGATAAGACTGTGGATGTGGTCTATGTAGACTGGACCTGGGTAAGTCTGCGGATGTGATGTATCTAGACTGGACCTGGGTAAGGCTGTGAAAGGAGGGTATCTGAACTGGACCTGGGTAGGGCAATGGATGTGATGTATCTATACTGGACCTGGGTAAGGCTGTGGATGTGGTATATCTATACTGGAACTGGGTAAGGCTGTGGATGTGGTGTATCTATACTGGATCTGGGTGAGGCTGTGATATATCTATACTGGACCTGGGTAAGGCTGTGGATGTGATATATCTAGACTCGACCTGGGTAAGGCTGTGAATGTGATATATCTAGACTCGACCTGGGTAAGGCTGTGAATGTGATGTATCTAGACTGGACCTTGGTAAAGCTCTGGATGTGACGTATCTAGACTGTACCTGGGTAAGGCTGTGAATGTGGTGTATGTAGACTGGACCTAGGTAAGGCTTTGGATGTGGTGTATCTAGACTGGACCTGGGTAAGGCTGTGGATGTGATGTATCTAGACTGGACCTGGGAAAGGCTGTGGATGTGGTGTTTGTAGACTGGACCTAGGTAAGGCTTTGGATGTGATGTATCTAGACTGGACCTGGGTAAGGCTGTGGATGTGGTGTGTCTAGACTGGACCTGTGTAAGGCTATGGATGTGGTGTATGTAGACTGGACCTAGGTAAGGCTGTGGATGTGATGTATCTAGACTGGACCTGGTAAAGGCTGTGGATGTGGTGTATGTATACTGGACCTAGGTAAGGCTGCGGATGTGATGTATCTAGACTGGACCTGGGTAAGGCTTTGGATGTGATGTATCTAGACTGGACCTGGATAAGGCTGTGAATGTAGTGTATGTAGACTGGACCTGGGTAAGGCTGTGAATGTGGTGTATCTAGACTGGACCTGGGTGAGGCTGTGAATGTGGTGTATCTAGACTGGACCTGGGTGAGGCTGTGAATGTGGTGTATCTAGACTTTGCAAAAACATTTGATACTCTGCCACATAAAAGGTTGGTGTATAAAATGAGAATGCTGGGGCTGGAGAAAATATATGCAATTGGGTTAACAACTGGCTCAGTGATAGAAAACAGAGGGTGGTTATTTGTACAAACTCATATTGGGTCACAGTCAGGGCAGTCTTAGGCCAAAGAGGGGGACACAGGACACCATAGAAGGGGACACAGGACAGAAGAGGAGGGGGACAGAGGACACCATAGAAGGGGACACAGGAGAGGAAGTGACACAGAAGAGGAGAGAAGGGGGACAGAGGGGAAGGACACAGGAGAGGAACACAGGCAGGAAGTGGACACAGGAGAGGAGGAAACACAGAACCGGAGCGGGACACCATAGAAGGAGACACAGGACAGAAGAAGAGGGGGACACAGGAGAGGAAGTGACACGGAAGAGGAGAGAAGGGGAAAGAGAAGGACACAGGAGAGGAACATAGGCAGGAAGTGGACACAGGAGAGGAGGAAAACACAGAACCGGAGCGGACACAGGAGAGGAGAGAACTAGAAATGTAGCTTCCTCTTCTTGTCCTGACGGTTTCTTTGATCTCTGCAGACGCGGAAGCTGTGCCCCTCCCCCTCACGACTGCCTCTTTTTAATGATATCAAAGGAGAGGGAGAGAAAATAGCGCTGATAAAAGGTGTTTTAGTGCACAGGCTGGAGGATGGAGAGAGTATTTGGTCGGGGGTAGGAGCTGCAGAGGCAGTAATGTGTAGAGGCCCTGGAAGTCTGCTGATTGGCAGTAACAGCGCCCCCTGTACTCAGGAAGGGTGATGGCTGCGCATAAGGCCGTCCCTGGTCACAGTTACCAGCGGGATTCTATACGGGTCAGTATTGGACTACCTTCTTTTTAGCGTGTTTATTTAGGGTCAATGCACACGATGCATATTACGTGCGGTTTTGCCGTGTATATTTTCGTGCGGAAAAACTGCAGCGTAATACAGTACCAGCATAGACAATGAGATTCCAGGGAATCTCATGTCCACGCTGCAGTATTTTTCGGGACTTAAATTTTCAGGACATATTTTCGAAACTGCGGCATGTCAATTTATCCTGCGATTCCGCATGCGAATTCTATCCTTGTAATTCTATAGAAATATACGCAGCAAAACCCGTAGCATGAAAACTCGAAGCATAAAAACCGCACCAAAATACGCATCAAAATCTCACCTTCAGGTGCAGTTTTTTTCCTGCAAATTTCTTGCAGTTCCCTGCGGTTTTGCTGTGTATTTTCCACAGCAAAATACGCAACGTGTGCATGTAGCCTCAGGATGATTCTAAGCTCTGAAAAGTGATCAACACAGAGGAGGATAATATAATATTACTCCGTAGCAGATTGCAGCATTTTAAGATAGTAAAACTCTGGGCAAAACTGCCACTGAAGAAGATTTGTGGATATTGGTGGACAATTTAATGGGTGGAAAGGAGGGCGATCAAGGTAATTAAAGGAATTCCGTTTAGAAAAAGGACGGCTTAGGGGCGATCTAATTACAATAAACAAATATATGAAGGGACAGTACAGAGATCTTTCTAATGATCTCTTTACACCCAGGCCTGTAACAAGGACAAGGGGCATCCTCTAGGTCTAGAGGAAAGAAGGTTTCACCACAATCATAGACAAGGATTCTTTACGGTAAGAGCAGTGAGACTATGGAATTCTCTGCCACAGGATATTGTGATGGTTGATTCTTTGAACAAGTTCAAGAAGGGCCTGGACGTCTTTCTTAAAAAATATAATATTACAGGTTATGAGTCCTAGATTCTGGAGATGGGACGTTGATCCTGGGATTTATTCTGATTGCCATATTTAGCGTCAGGGAGAAATTTTCCCCCAAATGAAGCAATTGGCATCAACCTCATGAGGTTTTTTGTCTTCCTCTGGATCAACACGGTAGGATTATAGATTGGACTTGATCAACTTGTATCTTTTTTCAACCTTATGAACTATGTATCAAACGAATGCGAAATATTTGGGTGGAATGATGATTTATTAATGAAACTAGATGTAACGTGATGACAGCGGCTCCAGCTGGATAAGAAAACTTCTCCCTAATCTTTCTGAGCGCACAGGACCGAACTTGAGTTTTGGTACCAGAAATTATGCAAACTCTGTAAAAGCCTGATAGGCCGGTATCGATGATAATATCTGTTGGAGAAAACGAAAATATAAGTCATTCTGAACAAAACAATGAAAATTAAAGATTTTATGATAATTTGGAAAACTAAAGCCTTGATTCTGATTTATGGTGAATAAATAAGTGGCAGAATGTGTAATATAGATCCCTATAGCATGCAGTTACATATGTCACCCACTGACCCCCATTGTAGAAAAATTAATTTTTCAGTATCCCTTTGTATCAAAAACATGATCAACTACGTATTCCACTACAGTACAAAAAGGAATGACAACATATACGTAGTCTCCGAATATATGACGAAAGGAATACATTGAACCCGTGATAGGCCATGGACACGTTTGTCATATACGTCGGTGGCATTTCCTGGCATATATATATAAAAAGCGTGGTGTGAATATAGTATAACTATGTATAGTAGAATTAAAGGATATTGAGGATTGAGGTTGAAGTTGATATCAGACGATCACACAGAAATGATAGAAATATATCCAGAATAGAAATTTCCCAAAATTAGTTTCAGGTCCGCTTCAATCAAACAGGCCGTTTGATTCCGTCTAAATAAATTTTGCTGCGAATTGCAAGTGTCCCGATTGCCCTGAAAACTCGTGTTTGACTCTTTGATGTCTTCTAGGACGGTTTCCAAACCTGTAGTATTTTCTGGTTTGGCATTTTATATAATTGGCTGTGCTAGATGGAGGGATAACCGCAGTGCATTTTGGGAAGGCTGTCTGCAAGTCATTATGGGGAAGCCTAAGTCATGTGATCCTTATTCTAGGTTGTAAAATAGTGGCCGGCACTCGGCGGCGAAGCGTCATTTTGATGCGATTTGTGCACTGTGAACCTCAAAAGTTTCAGATTTTGGTCAATCTGAAAGTTTTGGCAAATTCGGACCGCATTAAATTCATGTATAATCCATTCGCCCCAGTGGCATAACTACCACCACCGCAGCATGAGTGTGCCCGTGCTGCCCGCCGTAACGGCCCTCCCATGCCCGGCTGCATCAATGGTAGCGACACCACATTCAATAGTATCTGCGTCCTTAGGAAGCAGATACTATTGAACACTATAGCAGAGCAGGGAGGTATCTCCCTGCTCTGCCATTTACTAGGCTACATGAAGTACGGCCTGCAGCCTATTAGGCGCAGGGACAGGATCCCTGCGCAAGCTGGCGTGATGACATCACTGGATCACGCCGGCCTACACAAGGACCCTGTCAGGGTTGTGGAGCAGCTCCGTTTATCGCGGGAATGGGCCTTAGGTGAGTACAATTTTTTTGTTTTATTTGTTTGGGGGCACTGTCTACAAGGGGGATGTTAAGGGCTGTAAGGCAGAATCTACTGGAGGGGCTGCATGGCACAATCTACAGGGGGGCTGTATGGCACTATCTACAGGGGGGCTGTATGGCAATATATAAAGGGGGGCTGTATGGCAATATATAAAGGGGGCTGTATGGCACTATATACAGGGGGGCTGTATGGCACTATATACAGGGGGCTGTATGGCATAATCACAGGGGGGCTGTATGGCACTATCTACAGGGGGGCTCTATGGTGCCATCTACAGGGGGGCTCTATAGTGCCATCTACAGGGGGGCTGTATGGCACTATCTACAGCGGGGGCTGTATGGCACTATCTACAGCGGGGGCTGTATGGCACTATCTACAGGGGGGCTGTATGGCATTATCTACAGCGGGGGCTGTATGGCATTATCTACAGGGGGGCACTATCTACAGGGGGGCTGTATGGCATTATCTACAGGAGGGACTGTATGGCATTATCTACAGGGGGGCACTATCTACAAGGGGTGCTGTGTGTGGCACCCAGGGGAGGGGAGGTGGGGCCCAGTCAAAAGTTTTCTATGGGGCCCAGTCTTTCCTACTTACGCCCCTGATTCGCTCATCTATAATCCAGAACTAGTAATATCTCTAAAGGTCTATATGGTCCATCACTCTTTTTGGCGCACGCAACAGCAATGATGTCCTAAGATAATATCACAGAATAATGTAATGATTTTATCTATGTTCATAGACAGCGGTCCGAAAATTGTAAACATTTACTGTTTTTTCTTTTACCAATTTGCTTCTGACATTTCTTTTTTCGTTAGAAGTGTCCCTAGGTGATTGTAAAGGATCTGCCAGACACAGCTTCTGTGTTGACGCCCGTGGTTAGTCAGTCTGCACCTGCTCCTTAATCTGATAGAGTGACTCCTTCTTCTACCACTCAGGCTGGGAGGCTGAGGAGTGGGAGAGCCTATCACAGCCTGGCCAGACGGAGCTAGCTCCCGCTCTCCGTCTATTTATACCTTCATTTCCTGCTTCTCCTTTGCCTGTGATTCTGTTTGTTTCCTGGCTCTGCTGCTGCTGCTTGAACTATTTGTCCTCTGCTTCATATTGACCCTGGCTTGACTGACTACTCTCTTGCTCGCCCAGTTGTACGCCGTCGCCTAGGACGGGCCATTGCAAGTAGGCAGGGACTGAGTGGCGGGTAGATTAGGGCTCACCTGTCTGTCTCCCCACCCCGTCATTACAGTGATGAGCTTATCACAGAGAGGCCGGCTGCTGGGATTTTGAGCGATCAGTCATGGTCTGTAAGGTAACCTGAAGGTGTTTAATCCCCCTGCATCACCACCACCGGAGAAGTAATTTATGGCATTACACAGTGCCCATTGAAATCAATGGGCCACCAATATAATGCAAGGACATGTCCGGTCCTCCAGAGTGAAAATACTCTTTGTAGTTGTTCTCCACTCTAGCTAAAAAATGAGGATTCAAAATAGAGGATCCCACTCAATGAAACCAGAACTCAAAAATGGTTTTTTTAAACAAAATAACCAATTTTTAAAAATAACTTTTTTTCTGCGGCAATGGAAACAGTCAGGGAAATTCCCAAAAATTGTAAATCTCATCTCTCTCCTATTTGCTGTGAAGATAAAACGTTGATAGTACGAAATGATGAAGACAATTAAAAAATAAACTCCCCTCCCCCACATTGATAAATAACAGAGAACAGGAAATGAGATCTACAAATAAAATAGTATTACCATTTCTATGATGGTTGTCGGCAAACTACTGAAAATAAAGTCTTCACCTGGATCCTCTGTGCGCCGCATGTTAATACAAAGATGTTGTAAATCCTTGACACAGTGTTGGCAATAGGCAATCCCATAATATCAATCTATTAAAAAATGTTAGATTTCCAGGATGTAATCCGTTATATTACCGCTGCCTGTTATCTCCTGTGCCATAATCCATAACGTGTTTTAAAGTGGATCCGTGATCTCATCTATTCCCTCCATATCAGGGAATTCATCGGCTCCTTGAAACCACTCCATGATGTAACTGAGAGGATGGCGGCAAGAAGAAAGACAGCCGTCCAATATCCAAGGAAAACAAAGAGCTTGGTCCATAAGTCGTCACAGGGAGGCCCAAAATTATAGGACTCCAGATTCTGCAACAAATAAGGAAACGGTTATTAAAGTATTATTGACCTTATACAAGTGAATGAATCTTATATTACAATAAAAAAACCAGAAGTATTAAAAAAGTTTATAGGAGGAGACTTCAGCCCTTCCCTCTATATTACTGTGTGCTTGATTGACAACAGATTTCCCAGGCAGCAGAGGTGGGGGGAGGGGTGAGTGGGCACATAGGAAATTGTGCCCACTAATAACAATCAGGGGCGGACAGAGACACCAAGGCTTTTATGTAACAGCTAGAAAGATCTTCAGGGGCGCAGCTATAGTGGGATGCGGAGGTAGCAGTGGCACCAAGGACCATGGAACCTGGTTCCCTAAAGGGCTCTCTGGCCCATACATAGACACCAGAATGGCACATGGGAGGGTCAGGGCCCTAATAGAGGTTTTTCTTTATGTACCAGGAGCTTCAAGTTAAGGCTCTGAAGTTCTTGGATGGTGCGCCAATTTATTTTGTGGATTGTAATACAACAATAATTATGCCATAAAGTAGTCAGTGGGAGCACTGGTCAGGCCCTCTGTTTACTGGTCCATTGTGCAGCTGCCTAAAAGGTACACTGTCATGTCCGTGGCTGTGGTCCGTCAGGTTCACTCTTCCCCTGACGGCCGCAGCCATGTGTCGGCAAGCGATGGCCCCAGTCTCCTCCTCTCACTTCCACTCACCTCGGCGAGGTCCCGTAGGGTGCGCGCGCATGCTCTTGCCCGCTCTTAAAGGGGCAGCGTGCGCACCAGACTTTAATATTTTAATCAGCCCATGAGTGCTCTGGACTATAAGAGACGCCCAGCCCCTTGCTTCTATGCCTGAGCGTTGTTTGTCGTATCCTAGTTTGTCTTGCAAATGGTCTCCCAGTGTTTTCCTGTACCAGTGTTCCCTGTTCCTGCATCCCGTGCTATCCTGTTCTAGTGCCGTGCTGTTGCCATGCTGTACCTACGCCTGTCCTACTGCTCCACGCCTGACGTCTACCCGCTGCCTAGTCCCAGCCGAGCCTGCCTTGCTACTGTCTAAGCTGCCCACAGGTACCTTATACAAACTGTGAACTGCACCCTGTTGGCCAACCGCTTAAGCAGTATGGCCCAGTGGGTCCACGAACCCAATGTGACATACAGTATGTCCTATAGAGCCCCTATACAGCTGCACATATGGCAACAAGACAAGTACATTAGAGTCTCTAGTTTGAGAAATAGACGCCTCACAGGTCCTCAACTGGCAGCTTCATTAAATAGTACCCGCAAAACGCCAGTGTCAACGTCTACAGTGAAGAGGCGACTCCGGGATGCTGGCCTTCAGGGCAGAGTGGCAAAGAAAAAGCCATATCTGAGACTGGCTAATAAAATGAAAAGATTAATATGGGCAAAAGCACACAGACATTGGACAGAGGAAGATTGGAAAAAAGTGTTATGGACAGACAAATCGAAGTTTGAGGTGTTTGGATCACACAGAAGAACATTTGTGAGACGCAGAACAACTGAAAAGATGCTGGAAGAGTGCCTAACGCCATCTGTCAAGCATGGTGGAGGTAATGTGATGGTCTGGGGTTGCTTTGGTGCTGGTAAAGTGGGAGATTTGTACAAAGTAAAAGGGATTTTGAATAAGGAAGGCTATCACTCCATTTTGCAACGCCATGCCATACCCTGTGGACAGCGCTTGATTGGAGCCAATTTCATCCTACAACAGGACAATGACCCAAAGCACACCTCCAAATTATGCAAGAACTATTTAGGGAAGAAGCAGGCAGCTGGTATTCTATCTGTAATGGAATGGCCAGCGCAGTCACCAGATCTCAACCCCATAGAGCTGTTGTGGGAGCAGCTTGACCGTATGGTACGCAAGAAGTGCCCATCAAGCCAATCCAACTTGTGGGAGGGCCTTCTGGAAGCATGGGGTGAAATTTTTCCCGATTACCTCAGCAAATTAACAGCTAGAATGCCAAAGGTCTGCAATGCTGTAATTGCTGCAAATGGAGCATTCCAAGACGAAAGCAAAGTCTGAAGGAGAAAATTATTATTTCAAATAAAAATCATTATTTCTAACCTTGTAAATGTCTTGACTATATTTTCTAGTCATTTTATAACTCATTTGATAAATATAAGTGTGAGTTTTCATGGAAAACACAAAATTGTCTGGGTGACCACAAACTTTTGAACGGTAGTGTATATACATACATACACTATATATACACGCACTATATGTATACACATACATACACTATATACATACATAATATATATACACACACACACACACACACACATTATATATACACTATATATACACACATACACTATATATACACTATATATACACACACACACACACACACACACACACATACATACACTATATGCACACACATACATAAACTATATATATATATATATATATATATATATATATACACACACACACACACACTAATATATATACAGTGGAGGAAATAAGTATTTGATCCCTTGCTGATTTTGTAAGTTTGCCCCCTGTCAAAGTCATGAACAGTCTAGAATTTTTAGGCTAGGTTAATTTTACCAGTGAGAGATAGATTATATATAAAAAAAAAAAGAAAATCACATTGTCAAAATTCTATATATTTATTTGCATTGTGCACAGAGAAATAAGTATTTGATGCCCTACCAACCATTAAGAGTTCAGCCTCCTCCAGACCAGTTACACGCTCCAAATCAACTTGGTGCCTGCATTAAAGACAGCTGTCTTACATGTCACCTGTATAAAAGACTCCTGTCCACAGACTCAATTAATCAGTCTGACTCTAACCTCTACAACATGGGCAAGACCAAAGAGCTTTCTAAGGATGTCAGGGACAAGATCATAGACCTGCACAAGGCTGGAATGGGCTACAAAACCATAAGTAAGACGCTGGGTGAGAAGGAGACAACTGTTGGTGCAATAGTAAGAAAATGGAAGACATACAAAATGACTGTCAATCGACATCGATCTGGGGCTCCATGAAAAATCTCACCTCGTGGGGTATCCTTTATCCTGTGGAAGGTGAGAGCTTAGCCGAAAACTACACGGGGGGAACTTGTTAATGATCTCAAGGCAGCTGGGACCAGTGTCACCAAGAAAACCATTGGTAACACATTATGCCGTAACGGATTAAAATCCTACAGTGCCCGCAAGGTCCCCCTGCTCAAGAAGGCACATGTACAGGCCCGTCTGAAGTTTTCAAATGAACTTCTGGATGATTCTAAGAGTGATTGGGAGAAGGTGCTGTGGTCAGATCAGACTAAAATGGAGCTCTTTGGCATTAACTCAACTCGCCGTGTTTGGAGGAAGAGAAATGCTGTTAATGACCCAAAGAACACCATCCCCACTGTCAAGCATGGAGGTGGAAACATTATGTTTTGGGGGTGTTTCTCTGCTAAGGGCACAGGACTACTTCACCGCATCAATGGGAGAATGGATGGAGCCATGTACCGTCAAATCTTGAGTGACAACCTCCTTCCCTCCACCAGGACATTAAAAATGGCTCGTGGCTGGGTCTTCCAGCACGACAATTACCCTAAACATACAGCCAAGGCAACAAAGGAGTGGCTCAAAAAGAAGCACATTAAGGTCATGGAGTGGCCTAGCCAGTCTCCAGACCTTAATCCCATCGAAAACTTATGGAGGGAGCTGAAGATCCGAGTTGCCAAGCGACAGCCTCAAAATCTTAATGATTTACAGATGATCTGCAAAGAGGAGTGGGCCAAAATTCCATCTAACATGTGTGAAAACCTCATCATCAACTACTAAAAATGTCTGACTGCTGTGCTTGGCAACAAGGGTTTTGCCACCAAGTATTAAGTCTTGTTTGCCAAAGGGATCAAATACTTATTTCTCTGTGCACAATGCAAATAAATATATATAATTTTGACAATGTGTTTTGTTTTTTTTTTTTTAGGGTATGTGCACACGATGAGAGGCTTTTACGGCTGAAATGACAGACTGTTTCCAGGACAAAACAGCTGCCTCGTTTCAGCCGTAAAAGCAGCTCCTCGTAATTTATGAGGCGTCTGTGACGCTCGTAAATCTTGAGCTGTGCTTCATTGACTTCAATGAAGAACAGCTCAAATTACGTTGCAAAGAAGTGCCCTGCACTTCCTTGCCGAGGCAGTCAATTTACGCGTCGTCGTTTGACAGCTGTCAAACGACGACGCGTAAATTACAGGTCGTCTGCACAATACGTCGGCAAACCCATTCAAATGAATGGGCAGATGTTTGCCGACGTATTGCAGCCCTATTTTCAGACGTAAAACGAGGCATAATACGCCTCGTTTACGTCTGAAAATAGGTCGTGTGAACCCAGCCTTAATATAATCTATCTCTCACTGGTAAAATTAACCTAGCCTAAAAATTCTAGACTGTTCATGACTTTGACAGCGGGCAAACTTACAAAATCAGCAAGGGATCAAATACTTATTTCCTCCACTGTATATATATATATATATATATATATACACACACACACATATATATATATATATATATATATACACACACACACATATACACACACACATACACTATATATACACGCACACTATATATACATACACACACTATATATACACACACACACTATATATGTACATGCATACACTATATATACATACACACACCATATATATATATATACATACACACACTATATATACATACATACACTATATATACATACACACACTATATATACATACATACACACACACACACACACACACTATATATACATACATATATGCACACACTATATATTGTAGCAGTGCAGCTACTGGACGGTGCAGAAACTCAGGTTTTAAGCAACCAGGTAGCATGACTTAAGGTATGTTTGATGACTTTCGCTATCTACGGCCTTACACCCCCCAAACCCCAATAAGAGACCACACATGAATTTTGGTGTAAAGGCCACAGCAGCCATTTATTAGATACACACCTTTTTCTGATAAAAGAGCATAACCATAAAACACATCATAACACTCCATAATAAACATCCTGCTCTATTTCCCAACTCCAGATAAAGGATCCTTGAAGGCACTTCAATCATTAAATAAAAAACTCCATCGTTTCCTTATTAGGTCTGGACCTCTTACCCTACAGCCGTTCTGCACCTGACCCGAGGGCACCAACCATGTCCAAGACCTCTCTCTCCCTTCCTGGGGACCCTGCCCATCAGGAATATATGCCATATCAGCTGGGTAACCACTCCCCAGCCCCTCCAATACTATCCAGGGTTAAACGCCCCGAGTTCTCTTCCAACAATCTCCATTGTTGCTTCTCCTTCTTACCATTACGTGCCTCCAAAGACCCCTCCTCCTACCGCCACGACAATCATGTGTGACCCCTTACACATGATTGTCCCTCCACAACTGCAGGGCTTTCTCCATGCCCTCCTTGATGTCCAGGGTCCACATATCAGGACCCACCTAGTTTAAATGAACACCATCCGCCCTGAGGAAACCTACCTCTCTGCCCTCCAACTCCTTATGCCGCACCACAACACCGCCATTGCGTGCCACAAACCTGCCAACCACCTTGTTCACCTTTGCTCGCGCTTTATTCAAACTATGGACGGAACGTGCCTGCCGCCACACCTTGCGAGCCACAATATCCGACCATACGATCACCACTCCTGGAAAAGACGACCATAACCGCAACAGATCGATCTTAACATCCCTCACCAAATCCCTGGACGACCGAATGCCCAAATCGTTGCCACCAAGGTGCACCACCAAAATATCCGGCGCCCTGTCCAAACCTGCATAGAAATGGACCTCTGGTAGCAACCTACACCACAGCATGCCCCGCAGACCCAACCATCTGACTTGAACCTCTGAGTGATCCAGGCCCAACTGCCGTCCGGACGAACATCTGCACGCACACCTCCCCAGTGCACGTAGGAGTGCCCAATAATCCAAATCAAGCAGGGGCCTGCACCTAAAACAACACAAACAGCAATGTAACAAAACCATATCCACCTAGAGCACATCTTATCACCACCGCCTCAAAGCAAGTGAGGCCGCACATACAACCTATATCGGTCTGACTCCCACCTACCGATCTTCTTAACCATTGTCGGGGATAAACCCCACCTAGCTGCCTCCGTAGCTGCGCCAATTCTAAAAGAGTGAGAGCTAAAACCTGCTCCACCTCTGCCAGACAACAGGATGCATTTTTTGAACACCTGTGAAAACTGGAATTTTGACAAAGACAATCCGTCTGCATGAACCAACAAGGACTCCGGCCCCTCAGGCCTCACTGCAACAAACTCCCGAAAACAGTGGACCGGGCACACCTGCGACCCTGGTAACTCATACAAATGCACCACAAAACCTCTCCCCTCCTGATCTGTCTTAGATCTACGAAGCAAACAAGAAAGGCAGGAGCCATCCAAATCCACATCCGCGTACAATAAACCCCCTGCCACACTCTTACTGGCCGACACCAACTCCGATATCCGGAACGCCCCAAAGAACGCCAAAGAAAAGGCCAGTGTAAATAGCCGCGCTTCAAATGCCGAAACACAAACATCCCTCAACAAATTACAAATCGCTACCAACAGCTCAAATGACACCGGCTTCCTGTGGTCCCTAACTGCGGAACCCCTCCTGAAACCCTTCATTGCCTGCCGGACCAGAAAGGACTTAGTCACGTCCTCCTCACCTTTCTTCTTAAACCAAAAAGCCAAGGCCGACAAACTTTGAGCAACCGTTGCTGCAGACGCCCCCTCACTGTACGCCTTTCCTATATAATACAACAAACACGCCGGCCGATCTGCAATACCTGCCTGCGCATTTTCCAACAAAGCCTCCCATACTGCACTGTACCTCTGCCACGTGACCGCACTAACCGACCTTTCCACGAGCGACATCGCCATTGTCACACCACCTTCCACAGATGCTCTGGACAAGGCAGGCCATGAGACTCCGCCCCCGGCGCCAGCAGACGAAACCTGTCCCACTGTTGACGAGAAAGGGAATCAGCCACTGAATTAAGCACCCCAGGAATATGCACTGCCACAAAATGCGCATTCAACATCAAACCTCTCAAAACTAAATGTCGCAATAGTCGCACGACCGGCGGAGAATTAGCTGTCTGAGCATTAACAGCCTGAACCACACCCAGATTGTCACATACGAAACACACTCTCCGGTCCCGCAGACAATCCCCCCACAACTCCGCAGCCACCACAATCGGGAACAGTTCCAGCAGAGCCAAGTTACGGACAAAACCACATTCATGCCAAGCATCTGGCCAAACTCCTGCACACCACTGCCCCTGGAAATAAGCCCCAAATCCGCAAGCACCTGATGAATCAGTATACAGCTCCAAGTCCACACTAGACACCGGCTGATACATGAGCACCGACCGCCCATTGTAGCTCTGCAAAAACTCCCCCCACACCAACAAATCAGCTTTCAACTCCACCGACAACCTAATGAAATGATGGGGGGAATGCACCCCTGCGGTCGCACTTGCCAATCGCCTGCAAAACACCCGCCCCATGGGCATAATCCTACAAGCAAAATTCAAATGCCCCAACAAGGATTGCAAGTCCCGCAACTGGATCTTCTTCCTGCGCAGCGCACTCGCCACCAACTCTCTCATCTCCAGCAACTTATCATCAGGCAAGCGACACTCCATATTATCTGAATCAATCATGATTCCCAAAAACTTAATGACCGTCGTGGGTCCCTCGGTTTTTTCAGGCACCAGAGGTACCCCAAAATCCTTTGCCTCTCTCTCCATAGTATGTAGCAATCCTGCACACACATAGGTACCCGGCGGACCGATAAACAGGAAATCATCCAGATAATGCAGGGCAGATTGCACCTGCGCCTCCCGACGGACCACCCACTCCAAAAACGTGCTAAACATCTCAAAATAAGCGCATGAAATGGAGCAGCCCATCGGGAGGCAACAATCTACAAAATATTCCTCCTGCCAATAACATCCCAGCAAACAAAAACTATCCGGATGCACCGGCAATAAACGAAAAGCGGCCTCAATGTCAGTTTTCGCTAACAGAGAGCCCTTCCCGTATTTCCGAACCCAAACAACCGCCGCATCAAAGGAAGTGTAACTGACCGCGCACAATGCCGGATCAATGCCGTCATTCACCGACTCGCCTTCCGGATAAGACAAGTGATGAATAAGGCAGAATTTATTCACCTTTTTTGGAACCAAACCTAACGGGGAAACCCGCAAACTCTGAACAGGCGGGAAGGAAAACGGCCCCGCCATGCGGCCCAAAGCCACCTCCTTCAGCAGCTTATCCGTAACCAGATCAGGCCGCGCCAAAGCAGACGACAAATTACGGACTACCCCATCACGTCCAACCGACCTACACGGAATCCGAAAACCTTCTGAAAAACCTAACCACAACAACTCCGCTACTTTCCTCCCGAAAGGGCTGCTGCCCCTGTTTTGGCGCAGACATCAGACGCATCCACAAACTGATATCTTTGTGGTCCCATCGCAACGACGGGCGCACCGACTTCCGCTGACGAAACTGTTCGTCATACCGCAACCATGCATTACCACCGTATACACGATACGCCTCCCCTACCGAATCCATATAACAGAATAGCGCCGAACAGTTCTCCGGCGCCTTCTCTCCCACCACACTAGCCAAAATAGCGAAGGCCTGCAGCCAATTCGCAAAAGTCAGAGGAATCAAGCGATACCGCCGCCGCTCCTCCTCCTCCTTCTTACTTTCATCCGGTTTCCACCGGTCCAAATTAAACTTCTCTAACGGCAGCAAAGAAAAAATTAATTCATCTTTCCAGATCTTTTCCCTAATCTCTACCTTCAAATGTGCCCCCAGCGGGCCCTCAAAGCACACATAAACCTCACCTTTTGCCGCGTCAGCCAAACGCACATCCTCCACCACTTTCTTAGATGTACTAGCCGCCGCGTCAACCGCTTTTTCCACCGCCACTACGGCACCCGCAACCGGCGCCACTTCACTAACACCCACAATCCCTGCCGCAGCTGTACTAGAAATCGCCTCGCTAGCAACCGCACTCCCCGCCGCACTAGCAGACGCCTCACTAGCAGCGCCCCATACCCTCGCTGGCGACTGCTCTACGCCTGGCAAAATTCTCATAAAATATTCCTGCATCCCTCTAAACATCAAATGCATTTGAGACATTGACAACATCCCCCCCACACATCCCCGGCACCACATCCGTGGTAGACTCACCCGGCCGTCCCTGAGGTGACCTCCCAGCGGACGCATCCACCACTCCTGATGAGCCCGACATCGGTCGTGACGATCCTGGGGAGTGGTGCTCCTGCACCCCACGCTCCCCGTAGCTCCGCGCACTTCTGGTCGGTGAAGCTCTAGGCCCAGCGGAACGCGGCCCGTCCACGGTCCTGCCACCCGCTGGTGGCGCGACATATTCAGACTGACAGCCCTGCCGATCCAGTCCTTCTGCAGGGCTGTCAAAAATAAATCTTCTGCTCGTCGCTTGTCTCGCAGACCGCTGCCCCCCTCGTCCGGATGGGGCCCGGCGTCGCTCACCGAAGCTGCCCGGGTCCTTCCGGTCGCTGCCGCCGCCACACGCCTCCCTGCTCCAGCAGGAGGCGATCTCGCTCCCCATCTGGAGGCCGCCCGCCTCTTCCTCCGGATCGGATCTGATGTCCGGACGTCCTTCTGAAGAGCTCCTCCGGCACCAGGAACATCGGCGCCGGAGAAAGCTGCCACTTCCGGTCCAGCGTGCACTTCCGGTTCAGCGTGCACTTCCGGTCTTGTCGTTGCAGACAGGAGGGAGGAAGATGGCCGCCGCGGCCCCTCCCCTCCTGTCACCTCCGGTCTTGCCCGCCTGATGGGATTCCTCCCAGACCTCCGCGGCCCGTCGCCAGGGTGCAGCTCCGGACCAGCAGGAGGAGGAGGGTCCCTGGAGGGTCTCCCTCGGTGCCGACCAGACCGAGGTGTTTCTGCTGATGAAGGCCTCTCCTGAGCCTGGAATGCCCGCTGCTGCGTCCCTCACTCTCCTCTCCAGCCGCTGGAACCGGAGGAAGAGCCCCGGCAAACAGCGCATCCAGCCATCCCACACCGTGCTGCATCGCTGCATCCCGGATCCTGGCCATCGTCGTCTCCATCAGGTAAGTGAAAAAATTTGAATATATATATATATATATATATATATATATATATATATATATATATATATTTTTTTTTTTAAATGTAATAACAGGACAAATTTTTCTCCTGTTGTCCAGCGGGAAAGAGGGCTGCCTCTTCCCCGCATGGACTTATATACTTTACTCTCCACCCACCACATATAGATACATTTTTGCCCCATGCCCCTTTCACATAACCCTCCAATCCTTATACATGTAGCCTAAAACTCCCAAACACCTAGTCATGCGCTTCCTTCATTACGGCTGCGCCTACATTACGCTGGGCTTACTTGTACAGCAGAGAGGCTTTTCTCTGCTGGTGCTTGGGCTGTCTGATGAGCCTAGTTAGGCTCCACCTGAGACGGCTCTTTATATCAGGTGTGTGCAGTCCACACAGGGCTCTCAGTCTGGGGAAGACAGGCATGCCAGCCTGTGAGAGTCACCACTGTGTGAGGTAAAACTGAAGGTTTTGAGGTGCTGGGCACAAAGCTCAGTGTCACGTAGTGAGGGACACTGAATGTGTTAGTTGGAGGCTGGACGGCCTAGGGTTTATTTTGTATGTTTACTGTTGTACCACTGACTGCTGTTGTGAACACAATAAAGCTAGCTGCGGCTGGTTTAAACCTTTTTGGAGTGAACTTTCTATGTGTGCCAACCATCTCACCCGGGAGATGGCGATCCCATGAGCTAAGTGGTCCCCAAGTTGTCACAATATATACACACACACACACACACTATATATTGATATATACATACAATATATATATATATATACATACACACTGTACGTACACTATATATATATACACACACACTATATATATACACATACACTATATACATACACACTATATATACACATACATACAAACACACACACACACACACACACACACACTATATATAGATGCATACACTATATATACATACACACACACACACACACACACTATATATACATACACATCACAGACACACGAATATGCACAATATACACATATAAAGTACACATTGTAAACACACATGCACTAACCTTTTATGCAGGATATTTGTGAGGGCGTTCAGCAGCTTTGATGGCCCGACACAGTGCCGTAGACAGTCTCCCCTCCGTCACGTCCCGACTAGTTGCAGCAGCAGCAGGTGCAGGAGGAGAGGTGTGTAAAGCAGAGAAGGGGGGTTGGAGGGGAAGCTTCTAAAGCAGCACAGTGAGAGATCGCAGCACAGACCACGGCTGCTAATAGCTGGGAGTCGGGCAGAAACTCACCTCGCCTAGCGACGCCACCGGGCATTACGGGGTCCGTGCAGTCATGTGCGGTTCGGGCAGCCATGGGCCCCCTGGGAGCCTTGGGCCCCGGGTGGCCGCCCGAACCGCCCTAATGATGGTCCGCCACTAGTTGCAGAGGGGCGTGGCTGGCACCAGGGGAGATCCGGGGCAGGGCGGGACATTGCTCAGACCGCCGGGACGGTTGGGAGGTATGCTTGCTGCACACCAGACCAACATCAATAATACCTGATGAGAGAAGACCAGAAGAACCGCAGTCGTAGACGGAACATCAGAATTCGGGGTCTTTCCGAACTGACTACAGGAGACACTTTGCAACAGGTGACTTTTCAAATTTTTGCTGATCTGGTGGGCCAAGAGGGAGCTGACAAAATGGTGATAGAGAGAGTGCACAGGGCACTCAGACCGAAACTTGCCTTTCATGAACCACCGAGAGAGGTCATTTGCGGATTATTGAGTTTCGTGGACACCTCATGCTTATTGAAAGCTGCAAGAGAACAAGTGGACTTTCAATATGAAGGTACAAAAATATTATTTTTTCATGACCTAGCTCCAAGTACCCTTGCAAAACGAAGAATTTTGAAGCCCATAACGGACACCCTCCGGGGTAAGAAGCTGCCGGTGAGATGGTTGTTCCCGTTTGGTTTGGCAACTGTAAAAGATGGACGTCAAATTACCATTTGGTCTCCAGATGACGTCCCAAAATTTTGGGAAAAGACAGGTATAACACCTATGGAGGTACCGTCCTGGCTGCCTGCGCAAATGGATCAAGATTTCCCGCTATTACCTTCACAGCAGAAGTGGAGGATGGCTCCTAGATTGAAGTCTCCGAGATACAAGAACTACCAAGCGACCAACTTGGGTACTTGAAGTGCCTGCCCTGAATGATAGGACTTTTTCTTATTTTCTGCAGCTTGCTGTGGGTTTGGAGGAATGCGTGAGTGATTATTGTTTGCTGTTACTTGGTCTATATGCAAATCCTCTTGTATTCTTTTTATCTTGCTTCCTCCACTCACCCCTTTTTTCTTAAAAGTTTATTTTTTGCCTTTTCTCCTTGTGACCTGAGAATGTGCATACGATGTTGCTTCTGTGTACTATCCTTTGATGGCTTATGTTCACTCTGGCAATGATATTGGAGATTCTCCTTATTGCTGCCTTATCTGTTAATTTAGATGATACTGTTTCTGGGGGTTGACTCCTTTCTTAATGGCGCTGTGCTCCCCCCCCTCCCTTGCTCTATTCTGTTTCTAGTAAGGAAACATAATTTCGGGCCTTAGGGTTTACCTGCCGATATGTGGATCTCAGATTGTGTTTGGATCTCGGTATTGTAACCCTTGTAAGTTCATTTCTATACAGCTCAAATGGCCTAGGTGATGTGCTTACAAATATCCGTGTATATAGATTGTGTTTTTATGTTTGTACTGTGATTGTTCTTGGGCAGCACTGCGTCTGTCTCACTGTAGGATCGATTGATGGCTTCATGTAAAGTCTTAACATTTAATGTCAAAGGGCTGAATATTCCGCAAAAACAAAGTCAAGTGTTCAATATGATGAGAAGAGAGAATGCTGACTTGGTCTTCTTACAGGAGACACAGTTTAAAACTAGTAGGATCCCCTCGCTACATACCAAGCCTTATGATAAGTGGTTCCCCTGCACATATCACGCAGCGTCAAGAGGCGTTTCTATAGCAATACGGAATACTATACCTTTTGTTCTTGAAGCCTCGCAAATTGACCCACTTGGTAGATATATATTTCTCAAAGGTACTATTTCAAATATGAAAGTTACAATAGTGAATCTTTATGCACCGAACGTGGGACAGGCGCAGTGGTTGGTAAAGGTATTACAGCTTCTTTAACCTTTCTTTGAAGGCTTGGTGGTGGTAGGAGGCAATTTCAACTTGGCATTGGATCCGGGTTTGGACTCCTCTTCCAAAGCATCTCATATTGTACATAAGACCCTTAGACGCCTTAAAGTTCTGTTAACTAAAATGCAGTTGATAGATGTGTGGAGACTTCATCACCCGTCCATGAGGGATTGTTCCTTCTATTCCAATACACATGATTCGTATCAACGCTTAGATTACTTATTTATGTCTAAGAAGTACCTGCCCCAGGTTTGTTCCTCTTCGATAGGGAACATTACAATTTCGGACCATGCTCTGTTCTCTGTTAAGTTCATCTTAAAAGAGCTACCTGTTAGAGGATGGAACTGGAGACTTAACGATACCCAACTCGAAAAATCTAAAGATGTACACAAGTTAGAGGGTAAATTGAAGGAGTTTTTTACATTTAATGACGACCCTCTTATTTCGCAACCTATCCTTTGGGAGACACACAAAGCGTTTGTAAGGGGGGAACTTATTGCCTTGGCGTCTAGGGTAAAGAAACAGAGGTCGCAACTTATAAATGCTGTGTTAGGCCAAATATCTTCCCTAGAAAACGTACCTAAAAGATCGCAGTTGGACTCCGTTCAGATAGAACTACAAAATCTCAGCCAGAAACTCAAAAACATCCTGAATGTACGTTCCGCTAAATCCCTTCAATTACTTAAATATAAAGCATATGCACACGGGGATAAAGGGAACAAGATGATGTCCAATCTTATTAAATAACAAAGAGGGAAAACATTTATTTCCTCTATAAAAGGTCAATTGGATCGGAAAACAACTAAGACTGATCAAATAGCTCAAGAATTGCGGACATTCTATTCAGAGTTGTACAACCTTAAAAAAGAGCCTGCTCAGTCTACTCAGGTTTCGCATGTTGAAGCCATACGAAAATATTTAGGGCATGCCCCCACGTGGCGGATTTCCTCCGCAACTGTCCGCATCAATGCCGCACCTAATCCGGGTTGCGGATTACGGCTGCGGATCTGCCCAAAATGTGCAGTAAATTGATGCGGACTAGCTGCTGCGGACTGCGGGAAAAGTGCTTCCCTTCTCCCTATCAGTGCAGGATAGAGAGAAGGGACAGCACTTTCCCTAGTGAAAGTAAACGAATTTCATACTTACCGGCCGTTGTCTTGGTGACGCGTCCCTCTTTCGGCATCCAGCCCGACCTCCCTGGATGACGCGGCAGTCCATGTGACCGCTGCAGCCTGTGATTGGCTGCAGCCGTCACTTAGACTGAAACGTCATCCTGGGAAGCCGGACTGGAGACAGAAGCAGGGAGTTCTCGGTAAGTATGAACTTCTATTTTTTTACAGGTTGATGTATATTGGGATCGGTAGTCACTGTCCAGGGTGCAGAAACAGTTACTGCCGATCGCTTAACTCTTTCAGCACCCTGGACAGTGACTATTTACTGACGTCTCCTAGCAACGCTCCCGTAATTCCGGGAGCCCCATTGACTTCCTCAGTCTGGCTGTAGACCTAGAAATACATAGGTCCAGCCAGAATGAAGAAATGTCATGTTAAAAAAGCAAGACGCATCCGCAGCACACATAACATGTGCATGACAGCTGCGGACTTCATTGCGGAATTTAGAATCTCCATTGAAGTCAATGGAGAAATTCCGCCATGAGTCCGCAAACAGTCCGCCACTGCTCCGCAACAGACAGAGCATGCTGCGGACACCAAATTCCGCTCCGCAGCCTATGCTCCGCAGCGGAATTTTACGCATCGTCTAAACGAACACTTCTAAATAGAAGTGGAAGTCAATGCAGAAACGGCTCTGCTGCGGATTAACGCTGCGGAGTGTCCGCAGCGGAATTCAAGTGAAATTCCGCCACGTGTGAACCCAGCCTTAAATTCCATTGATGCTCCTTCCTTGACAGAAGAGGAACAATATTTTTTGGTGGCCCCGTTTACTTTAGAGGAACTAGAAAAATTGTTGATGTCCATACCGAACGGGAGGAGCCCTGGTCCTGACGGGCTCCCTATTATTTATTATAAAAAATGGAAACAAACCCTGTTACCATACTTTCTTTCCGTCTGCAATTACATTTTGTAAGGTTCACATTTCACTGCCCAAACATTAGCAGCCAACATCACGATAATTCCTAAGGAGGGGAAGGATCTGGGAAGGTGTAGCAGTTACAGGCCTATTTCCCTATTAACCCCTTCCCTCTTTAGCCACTTTTGACCTTCCTGACCGAGCCTCATTTTTCAAATCTGACATGTGTCACTTTATGTGGTAATAACTCCGGAATGCTTTCACCTATCCAAGCGATTCTGAGATTGTTTTCTCGTGACACATTGGACTTTATGTTACTGGCAAAATTAGCTCGATATGTTCAGTATTTAATTGTGAAAAACACCAAAATTTAGCGAAAAATTGCAAAAATTAGCATTTTTCTCAATTTAAATGTATCTGCTTGTAAGACAGGCAGTTATACCACCCAAAATTGTTGCTAATTAACATCACCCATATGTCTACTTTAGATTGGCATCGTTTTTTGAACATCCTTTTATTTTTCTATGACCTCACAAGGCTTAGAACTTTAGCAGCAATTTCTGACATTTTCAAGAAAATTTCAAAAGGCCATTTTTACAGGGGCCAGTTCAGTTGTGAAGTGGCTTTGAGGGCCTTATATATTAGAAACACCCAAAAAGTCACCCCATTTTAAAAACTTCACCCTTCAAAGTATTCAAAACAGCATTTAGAAAATGTCTTAACCCTTTACACATGTCACAGGAATTAAAGCAATGTAGAGGTGAATTTTACAAATTTCATATTTTTTTGCAGAAATAAATTTTTAGTACAATTTTTTTTATAACACAGAAGGTTTTACCAGAGAAATGCAACTCAATATTTATTGCCCAGGTTCTACAGTTTTTGGAAATATCCCACATGTGGCCGTAGCGTGCTACTGGACTGAAGCATCGGCCTCAGAAGCAAAGGAGCACCTGGTGGATTTTGGGGCCTTATTTTTGTTAGAATAAATTTTAGGCACCATGTCAGGTTTGAAGGGCTCTTGCGGTGCCAAAACAGTCAAAATCCCCCAAAAGTGACCCCATCTGGGAAACTAGACACCTCAAGGAAATTATCTAGGGGTGTAGTGAGCATTTTGACCGCACAGCTTTTTTACAGAAATTATTAGAAGTAGGCCGTGAAAATTAAAATCAACATTTCTTCAAAGAAAATGTAGGTTTAGCGATTTTTTTTCTCATTTTCACAAAGACTAAAGGAGAAAAAGCACCGTGAAATTTGTAAAGCAATTTCTCCCGAGTAAAACAATACCCCACATGTGGTAATAACCGGTTGTTTGGAGACACGGCGAGGCTGAGAAGGGAAAGAGCGCTATTTGGCTTTTGGAGCTCAAGTTTAGCAGGAATGGTTTGTGGAGGCCATGTCACATTTACAAAGCCCCTGAGGGGACAAAACAGTGGAAACCCCCCACAGGTGACCCCATTTTGGAAACTACGCCCATTGAGGAAATTATCTAGGGGTATAGTGAGCGTTTTGACCCAACAGGTTTTTTGCATAAATTATTGGAAATAGGCCCTGAAAATGACAATCTAAATTTTTTCAAAGAAAATGTAGGTTTAGCTAATTTTTTCTCATTTCCACAAGGACTAAAGGAGAAAAAGCACCGTAAAATTTGTAAAGCAATTTCTCCCGAGTAAAACAATGCCCCACATGTGGTAATAAACGGCTGTTTGGAGACACGGCTTGGCTTAGAAGGGAAAGAGCGCTATTTGGCTTTTGGAGATCACATTGAGCAGGAATGGTTTGCGGCGGCCATGTCACATTTGCAAAGCCCCTGAGGGGAAAAAACAATGAAAACGCCCATAAAGTGACACCATTTAGGAAACTACACCTCTTGAGGAATTCATCTAGGGGCGTAGTGAGCATTTTGACCCCACAGATGTTTCATAGAATTTATTAGAATTGGGCAGTGAAAATAAAAACAATCCTTTTTCTTCAATAAGACGTAGCTTTAGCGCAAATTTTTTCATTTTCGCAACAAATAAAGGAAAAAAAGAACCCAACATTTGTAAAGCAATTTCTACCGAGTACGGCAATACCCCATATGTGGTCATAAACTGCTGTTTGGGCACACGGCAGGGCTCAGAAGGGAAGGACCGCCATTTGGAGTGCAGATGTTTCTGGATTGGTTTCTGGGCGCCTGTGGGCCCCAGAAGTGACCCCATTTTGGAAACTACACCCCTCAATGCATTTACCTACGGGTGTAGTGAGCATGTTAACCCTGCAGGTGTTTTGTAGAAATTAGTGTGAACTCGATGTTGCAGAGTGAAAATGGGATTTTTTCCACAGATATGTGGACAATATGTGGTGCCCAGCTTGTGCCACCATAACGAGACAGCTCTCTAATTATTATGCTGGGTTTCCTGGTTTTAGAAACACCCTACATGTGGCCCTAATCTCTTGCCTGGACAGTCGACCAGGCTCAGGAGTGAAAGCGTACCATGTAAAATTGAGGCCTAATTTGGCGATTTACAAAGTATTGGTTCACAACTGCAGAGGCTCAGATGTGAAATAATAAAAATAAACCCCTGGGAAGTGACCCCACTATGGAAACTGCACCCCTCAAGGCATTTATTAAGGGGTGTAGTGAGCATTTTCACCCCACAGGTCTTTTCCATAAATGAATGCGCTGTGGATGGTGCAAATTAAAAATTTATATTTTTCCCTAGACATGCCATTCAGTGGCAAATATGTCGTGCCCAGCTTATGCCACTGGAGACACACACCCCAAAAATTGCTAAAAGGGTTCTCCCGGGTATGACGATGCCATATATGTGGAAGGAAACTGCTGTTTGGGCACGCTGTAGGGTTCAGATGGGAGGAAATGCCATTTGGCTTTTGGAGCGTGGATTTTGCTTGGTAGTAGTTTTGTTTGGAGTCTTACTGGTGTTTCCGTTTATAATGTAGGGCATATGTAAGCCGGGCGGAGTATATAAGGGGCATAGTCAGGTGGTATAATAACGGGGTAAAAAAACCCAATAAAATAATCCATAGATGTGTGTTACGCTGTGACACAATCCTTTCCGCACAGGCCGGTGTCGCACTGATAAATGGTGTCATTTCTTATCCCCCTTTTGGTCCACACTCCGCGCTTTTGTAGTTTGGGGAATTTTGCTGGGAAAGTGTTGTCCTGGTATAATACGGGCACCGTCGCTTCCAGCGGATATGTTTGGGCCCTCCCTTTCCTGGTTCCCTAATTTTAGGTCCTTGAAAAATCGCCTCTTCAAACAGAAGAAATGTTCCCCTCGGGCACAACTGCGTATTTTTTTATTTCCTGACTTATTGGAGCCATAACTAATTTTATTTTTCATAGACGTAGCGGTATGAGGGCTGGTTTGTTGCGGGACGAGCTGTAGTTATTATTGGTACCATTTTGGGGTACATGCGACTTTTTGATCACCTTTTATCCTATTTTTTGGGATGCCAGGTAAACAAAAAAACGCAATTCTGGCACAGCTTTTTTCGTTTTTTTTTTATACAGCGTTCACCATGCGTTATAAATGACATGTTAACTTTATTCTGCGGGTCCGTACGATTCCGGCGATACCTAATTTATAGAACGTTTTCATGTTTTACAACTTTTTGCACAATAAAATTACTTTTGTAAAAAGAATGTATTTTTTCTGTCGCCAAGTTGTGAGAGCCATAACTTTTTAATTTTTTTGTCGACGGAGGTGTATGAGGGCTTGTTTTTTGCGGGACGAGCTATAGTTTTTATAGGTACCATTTTTGGATACGTGCGACTTTTTGATCACTTTTTATTCTAATATTTGTAGGGCAAAGTGACCAAAAAACAGAAACTCTGGTAACGTTTTTTACGGTTTTTTTTACGCTGTTCACCGCGTGCAATAAATAATATAATATTTTGATACCTCAGGTCGTTACGGTCGTGGCGATACCAAATACATATGGTTTATTATTATTTTTCAATAATAAAGGACTTGATAAGTGTAAAAGGGGGATTGTGTTTTATTTGATTACTTGAAACTTTTACTGTTTTCAAACTTTTATTTTGTGCACTTTTTTTTACACTTTTTCTCAAGTCCCACTAGGGGACTTGAAGTTCCAACGGTCAGATTTTTTTTTTTCTAATACATTGCACTACCTATGTAGTGCAATGTATTAGATCTGTCAGTCATTCACTGACAGCAAGCCGATTAGGCTTCGCCTCCCGGCGGGGCCTAAATCGGCTTCCGTAATGGCAGAGCAGGAGACCATTGTGTCTCCTGTTGCCATAACAGCAGTCGCCAGTCCCGATTGCCTGTCAGGGCTGGCGATCTGCTAGTAACCGCTACGATGCAGCAATCGCTTTCGATTGCTGCATCGAAGGGGTTAATGGCAGGGATCGGAGCTAGCTCCGGTTCCTGCCGTTACAGGTGGATGTCAGCTGTACAGTACAGCTGACTTCCACCGCTGATGACGCCGGATCAGCTCCTGACCCGGCGCCATCTTGCCGGCAGCTACGGAAGCCGATCAGGCTCCGCCGCCGGGCGGATCTTGACCGGCTTCGGTGCTAGGCAGACCGGGAGGCCAGTATTAGGCCTCCGGTTGCCATTGCAGCCACCGGAACCCCGGCAATTTCATTACTGGGGTTCCGATGAGCTGCAAACACCTTAAGTGCAGCGATCGCGTTTGAGCGCTGCACTTAAGGGGTTAATGGCGGGGATCGAAGCTAATTTCGGTCCCCGCCATTACAGCCGGATGTCAGCTGTAAGATACAGCTGAGATCCGGTGATGATGGCACCGGCTCAGCTTCTGAGCCGGTCCCAAACATTTGGCGTACATGTACGGCAAGATGCGGGAAGTCAATACTTTCCATGACGTACATGTACGGCAAATGTCGGGAAGGGGTTAAATTCAGATGTAAAATGGTGGGCAAAAATGTTATCAACACGCATTAATTATTTTCTCCCCAAATTGGTAGGAGCAGAACAAGTGGGATTTGTCCCAGGGAGGGAGGGAAAGTTTAATACTACAAGAACCATTCATGCCATGTATTTTGTGAAACAACATAAGACACCTCTGATACTACTTGGTACGGATGCAGAAAAAGCTTTTGAACGCATTGATTGGACATTCCTAAAAGCTGCTCTCCATAAATTTGGTTTCCCACAACAATTCATAGATGCAATTTTTTTCACTATACACGATTCCCACAGCAAAAGTGAATGGCACCTTTTCAGATTCCTTCCCTATCCGGAATGGTACACGTCAGGGACAGCGGCGGATTAAGTAGACTATAGGCCCTGGGCTGTTACCCAAACTTGGGCCCCCCTTCTCCCCCGCCGTAACACTACCTTTTTGTGCAAGCATTAACAAATGGGTGTTACGATTCCCCTTGTCTGGCTGTGTCCCTACATACTGACAGTCTCCAACCATCGCTGACAGTATCGCACTGTGCAGGGACACATCCTCCTAACAAGGGGAATGGTAACACACATTTGTCTGTCAGTCCTGGACTGCACAAAGACTTTTAGTGAAACACAAGGATTTCCTATAATACACATGTCAGGAGAGGTGACAGATTCTCTATAAATCTAGTGACTCACAGGTGACGACTTCTCAGATTCTGGTAACTTTATTCCTCTTTTCTTCTCCATCCGGTCCAGACTTCATTACGACTTCTCCCGGCCATGACCCATTTCTGCAGAATTTGTCACTTAGATGTCTTCTGTTGCTCACTTTTCCAACATTTCTACACATATAAACGAAAACAAAATGATCATGGTACCACACACTGTGGCTCTAAATATAATAGCACCATACACTGCACCCCGGAATATAATAGTGTCAAACACTGTATAGTAAAGCACCACGTGCACAAAGGCCCCTGTATATAGCGTCACACACACACATCCCCCTGTATATGGCGTCACACACACACATCCCCCTGTATATAGCGTCACACACACATCCCCCTGTATATAGCGTCACACACACATCCCCCTGTATATAGCATCACACACACACACACACACATCCCCCTGTATATAGCACCAAACACACATCCCCCTGTATATAGCGTCACACACACACACACACACACACACACACACACACATCCCCCTGTATATAGCGTCACACACACACACACATCCCCCTGTATATAGCGTCACACACACAGCCCCCTGTATATAGCGTCACACACACACACACACACACACATCTCCCTGTATATAGTGTCACACACACAGCCCCCTGTATATAGCGTCACACACACACACACATCTCCCTGTATATAGTGTCACACACATCCCCCTGTATATTGCGTCACACACACATCCCCCTGTATATAGCGTCACACACACACACATCCCCCTGTATATAGCGTCACACACATCCCCCTGTATATAGCGTCACACACACATCCCCCTGTATATAGCGTCACACACACATCCCCCTGTATATAGCGTCACACACACATCCCCCTGTATATAGCGTCACACACACATCCCCCTGTATATAGCGTCACACACATCCCCCTGTATATAGCGTCACACACATCCCCCTGTATATAGCGCCACACACACAGCCCCCTGTATATAGCGTCACACACACAGCCCCCTGTATATAGCGTCACACACACAGCCCCCTGTATATAGCGTCACACACACAGCCCCCTGTATATAGCGTCACACACACATCCCCCTGTATACAGCACCAAACACACATCCCCCTGTATATAGCTTCACACACACACATCCCCCTGTATATAGCACCACACACAGCCCCTGTATATAGCGTCACACACACACATCCCCCTGTATATAGCTTCACACACACACAGCCCCCTGTATATAGCGTCACACACACAGCCCCCTGTATATAGCGTCACACACACACACATCCCCCTGTATATAGCGTCACACACACACACATCCCCCTGTATATAGCGTCACACACACATCCCCCTGTATATAGCACCACACACAGCCCCTGTATATAGCGTCACACACACATCCCCTGTATATAGCGTCACACACACATCCCCCTGTATATAGCGTCACACACACATCCCCCTGTATATAGCGTCACACACACAGCCCCCTGTATATAGCGTCACACACACACATCCCCCTGTATATAGCGTCACACACACACATCCCCCTGTATATAGCGTCACACACATCCCCCTGTATATAGCGTCACAGACACATCCCCCTGTATATAGCGTCACACACACATTCCCCTGTATATAGCGTCACACACATCCCCCTGTATATAGCGTCACACACACATCCCCCTGTATATAGCGTCACACACACATCCCCCTGTATATAGCGTCACACACACATCCCCCTGTATATAGCGTCACACACACATCCCCCTGTATATAGTGTCACACACACATCCCCCTGTATATAGCGTCACACACACATCCCCCTGTATATAGCGTCACACACACATCCCCCTGTATATAGCGTCACACACACATCCCCCTGTATATAGCGTCACACACACAGCCCCCTGTATATAGCGTCACACACACACATCCCCCTGTATATAGCGTCACACACACACATCCCCCTGTATATAGCGTCACACACATCCCCCTGTATATAGCGTCACAGACACATCCCCCTGTATATAGCGTCACACACACATTCCCCTGTATATAGCGTCACACACATCCCCCTGTATATAGCGTCACACACACATCCCCCTGTATATAGTGTCACACACACATCCCCCTGTATATAGCGTCACACACACATCCCCCTGTATATAGCGTCACACACACATCCCCCTGTATATAGCGTCACACACACATCCCCCTGTATATAGCGTCACACACACATCCCCCTGTATATAGCGTCACACACACATCCCCCTGTATATAGCGTCACACACACATCCCCCTGTATATAGCGTCACACACACATCCCCCTGTATATAGCGTCACACACACATCCCCCTGTATATAGCGTCACACACACATCCCCCTGTATATAGCGTCACACACACATCCCCCTGTATATAGCGTCACACACACATCCCCCTGTATATAGCGTCACACACACACATCCCCCTGTATATAGCGTCACACACACACCCCCCTGTATATAGCGTCACACACACACCCCCCTGTATATAGCGTCACACACACACCCCCCTGTATATAGCGTCACACACACACCCCCCTGTATATAGCGTCACACACACACATCCCCCTGTATATAGCGTCACACACACATCCCACTGTATATAGCGTCACACACACATCCCCCTGTATATAGCGTCACACACACACACATCCCCCTTTATATAGCGTCACACACACATCCCCCTGTATATAGCGTCACACACATCCCCCTGTATATAGCGTCACACACACATCCCCCTGTATATAGCGTCACACACACAGATCCCCCTGTATATAGCCTCACACACATCCCCCTGTATACAGCGTCACACACACATCCCCCTGTATATAGCGTCACACACACATCCCCCTGTATATAGCGTCACACACACATCCCCCTGTATATAGCGTCACACACATCCCCCTGTATATAGCGTCACACACATCCCCCTGTATATAGAAGAGGCTGGACGCAGCCTGCAGGGCTTAAGGGGAAGCCTCCATGACCTCACTGGTAGGGAAAGGGTTAATAGGTAAGGGAGAGTTGGAGGGAGAGTTAGGAGGAGGTGGAGGAGGGACAAGGAGGAGTCAGGGGGCCGTTGCTGAGCTTCCCGCTGTTTGCGGCATTGAGCCGGAAGCAGCGGGAGGAGTAACACAGGGAGAGACAAGCTCCCCGTTGCCCGCGCTTATAACAATGTCGGAGGCCGTATTATTAGAGCGGCTGCGTGCCGCTGATGTGCACCACGGTCCCGGATGGCTTGAGGAGACCGTGGCTGCATTAACTAGGATCCCGGACGCCGTTTCGCCACGCCAGGCCCGGCGTTCGGGGTCTGTTGCAGGGGACAGGCTCCCCTCCCCCGGCCCCCTTACTAGCATTACTATGGCGGCGGGGGGGGAGTCGGCAACAACCGCTCCAGCTCGGAGCAGGCTGAGAGCGTTGCCGGGGGTGACGGCGACTCAGGCCGGGTCGACCCGTCCCTCCCGGCGGTCCCGACCTCCAGAGCGCCTCAGTCCTGAGGCAGTCCCGCGGACACGGCGTCGCAGAGGGGGCCCGATCTCGGACGCTGCAGGCCAGGCAGCTGGGAGGACCGCCCCTTCCCAGGCCCTGCGTCCTGGCAGGAATCCCAAGCCGCGACGGGGTCCGGCGGTAAGCAGGGAGTCGCAGGCCGGGCTCCCTGTCACCCCTCCCCCATCGGATGGAAGATTCGGAGGACAAGGTACGGCCGCCCCGCCTGGTGATGTTCCGGCCAGGGGGCAGGCTTCTTCAGGATCAGCGAGACGGACGTCTAGATCTGCAGCGACGTCGAGGCAACAGGTCCGGTCGGAAGTCTGGGTCCCGGCGGTCGGGCGGCAGGTTGCCGGCCCATCGGTCAGCGCGTCCTCATCCCCGTTCCGAATATGTCGTTTGGATGGACAGTCGTCGGCGAGAGAAGAGCTGGAGGAAGGTGAACTGGACGTGTATCGTCGAGGTCAGGATGGTCCGGCTGACGGGAACACAGCGCCTGTGCAGCCCGGTGAGTGTATAACTCCATCATTGTCATATCCAGCGATTTTTATGTCGGGTATCGGCGGGGGGGCTGCTAGCGTCGCATCGGTGGCCGGTAGTGGCGCGGGCGGGCGCGATGGCGCGGGTTTGGCAGACTTAGTGGGTTGCTTGAGAGAGCTGGTCGGGCGCCTAGATAGGGCGGTGGCACCGGTAGTCACGGATGTGTCCCCGGCGGTAGTTTGGGAGGGTCCCAGGGAAGGGGGATTGTTACAAGCGCGGCCCGTAACGGCGGTTAGAGAGGCGGTCGCGGTGTCGGTACAGACCGAGGCGCAAAAAGATGGCGATCGGGTGCGTATTGATGATCGCGCTCGTGGGGAGGTGTATGTGTGTTTCGAAGGTCCGTTGGGGGCGCATTTAAAGCAGGAGGTGCGTGAGCGGATCTGGAAGGACGAATATGTAGAGATTTTTTCTCTCTTGCCGCTCGCTAAATTTAATTTGGATAAGAGCAAGCGGGACGAGAGTAAAAAGGACGAGGAGGAACGGCGGCGGTATAGGCTTATCCCGCAGACGTTCGTTAATTGGTCGCAGGCGTTCGCCATATTAGCCAGTGTGATAGGGGAAAAGGCGCCGGAAAATTGTTCGGCGTTGTTTTGTTATTTTGATGCTATTGGGGAGGCTCATAGGGCGTATGGGGGCCAGGCGTGGCTGCGATACGACGAGCAATTCCGGCCGGCGATTCGGTGGGACCAGAAGGATATTGCTCTCTGGTTACGGGTTACGGCTCCGGTTAGGCAGTCCTTTCCCGGGAGCGCCGGCCAAGGAGGCCAGTCTAGTCAGGTTGGACAAGGCGGCGGGGGAAAGGCAGGGTTTTGCTGGCAATTTAATGAAGGCCAGTGCAAGTTCGGGGCCACGTGCAAGTTCAAGCACGTGTGTTCGGAGTGTAATGGTGCATCACACGGGGCGGCGAAATGTATGCGGAAAAGGAGGTCAGGGAACCAGTCCTCCGCGGCTGGTCAAGGGGGTGTCACCGGTGAGGGTGGAAAAGATGGCCCCTTATCTAAATGAGTATCCGGACAGGGCGGCGGCTAAGTTGCTTTACGAGGGTTTTCGTGTTGGTTTCGTTATTCCCCCGCCTCCTTATGAGGTTCCGGTTACGCGGAGGAATTTAAAATCGGCTTACTCGCATGCCAAGGTCGTGTCGGACAAATTGTTAAAAGAAGTTTCGTTGGGTCGCATGTCAGGGCCTTTTGTTGAGTCGCCAGTAAAAGATTTAGTTGTGTCCCCGTTGGGTATTGTTCCTAAGCGCGAGCCCGTAAAATTTCGTTTAATTCAACACTTATCGTATCCCAAGGGTTCGTCGGTAAACGACGGGATAGATCACGAGTTGTGCTCCGTAGCCTATACCCATTCGATGAGGCGGTGGGGTTAGTGCGGGCTGCGGGTCCGGGCGCGCTGCTAGCAAAAACCGAAATCGAGGCGGCGTTCAGGTTGTTGCCAGTTCATCCAGAAAGCCAACGGCTGTTCGGCTGTTTTTGGAATGGGGCCTTTTATGTGGATCGGTGCCTTCCGATGGGGCGTTCCCTTTCTTGTGCGTACTTCGAGGCGTTTAGTAGCTTCGTGGAGTGGGTAGCGAGGGGAGTATCCGGGGTCGACTCGTTGATCCATTACTTAGATGATTTCTTGTGCGTTGGCCCGGGGGGTTCGCCGGTTTGCGGTAATTTGCTTTATGCACTACAGAAGGTTGCGAGGGATTTTGGGATCCCTTTGGCGCCAGAAAAAACGGAGGGCCCAGTAGCTACGATTTGTTTTTTGGGAATTGAAATAGATTCGGTGGCAATGGAGTGTCGTCTCCCTGCGGATAAGCTGGGTGCTTTGAGGCTGGAGGTACGGCGGGCTTGTAGACTGAAGAAAATGACGCTGCGGGAGCTTCAGTCGCTGCTGGGGAAGTTGAATTTCGCCTGCCGGATTATGCCAATGGGGAGGGTGTTTGGTAGACGGTTGGCAGCGGCAACGGCGGGAGTGCGAGTGATTTGAATAATTTTACGGATGCGGCTGGGGCGGGCGGTTTTGGAGCTTACGGGGGAGGTCCGTGGTGCGCAGGTCAATGGCCGGCTAGTTGGGTGTCCAGCGGACTCACGCGGAATCTGGCCCTGCTCGAGCTGTTCCCCATCGTGGTGGCGGTAACCATTTGGGGGGACAGGCTCAGGGATAAGAAGGTTCGTTTTTTACTGCGACAACATGGGGGTGGTGCTGGCCATTAATAACATCACGGCGTCCTCTCCTCCTGGAGTTCAATTGTTGCGACATTTAGTGTTGGTATGTTTGTCGCTGAACGCGTGGGTGGTGGCGGTGCATGTGCCGGGGGTACGGAATTGCATCGCTGATGCTCTTTCTCGCTCGCAGTGGGACCGGTTTCGGCAATTGGCACTGGGAGCGGAACGTCTCGGTTTGGCTTGTCCGGAACATCTTTGGGATCTGGTCTCGGTCCCGTAGAACAACTGATACAAAGGTTTTTGGCGCGCACGACGTGGAGTGCTTATTCTGCTTGTTGGAGGCAGTGGGAGGAGTGGGTAAGAGAGTTGGGTGACGTCAATACGGATAGAGACAGGTTGGTGGCACTTTTGTACTGGTTAGGGGACGCCTGGGAGGCGGGGTTTTCAGTGGCAAAGGTGAACCGGTTCATATCTGCGGTGGCGTTTGGTTTTAGGTTACGAGGCTTTCAAGATGTATCTAAGGAATTTTTGGTGCTACAGGCTTTGAAGGGGTTGGGCCGAGGTAGAGGGGAGGCGGATAGTAGAAGGCCTGTGTCGTTTGCTTTGCTTAGCCAAGTAGGGAAGGGTAAGCTGATAGTTTTGTTCGCCCTCCCGGGGTCGGTTATGTGCCCAGTAGAGTGCATGCGGGGTTTTTTAAGCCGCAAGCGGGGTCTCCAGATTTGCCTTTGTTACGTCATGTGGACGGGTCGTTTTGTCCAGGTTTCAGTTTGGAGATGTATTTAAGGAATGTCTGACGGCGGTTGGTGTCGCGGCGGGCTCATATTCATCTCATTCCTTCAGGATTGGCGCAGCAACTGCAGCGGGGCGCTGGGGGTTGGATGATGAAGGGGTGCGGCGCATTGGTCGTTGGGAGTCCAACTGAGTTAAGTCCTATGTCCGCTCCATTTGTTATGAGGTTGTGGTTAACGCTTAAAAAATGTTTTGTATGGCGGTGTCTAATTGTTTTCCATTTCAGATTCGCCTCCGTGTTTGGTGTGGTGGCTGGGTCATTCGTACGTGCACTGGGTCATTCGTACGTGCCCGGACGGTCGCCAGTTGCGCATTCCGCGACAGGATGCGGTTGTGCATTGGCTGGGATTTAGAGGTATGTCATGGAGCAGGGGGTTGGCAGAATTCCAGACATAGGCCCGGCTTGATAGGGTTCCGGAGGTCTTAGTGTTGCACGTGGGTGGGGATGACTTAGGAGTCTGCCCCTTGCGTGAGTTGGTGCGGGATATCAAACACGATATGTTGGGTTTGTGGGTTTCTTATCCCAAGTTGGTGATAGTGTGGTCGGACATAGTCCCGAGGAAACATTGGCGGTTGGCTAGGTCAGTGAAAGAGTCAATAAGGCTCGCATTAAAGTTAATCGGGCGGTGTCCCGTTTCGTAGCAAAAATCGGGGGCATTTGTGTGCGGCACAGGGATTTGGAGTCAGGAGTGGGGAACTTCTGGAGGGGTGATGGGGTTCATCTGACCGAGGTTGGCATTGATCTTTGGAGCTTGGCGATAGCAGAAGGAATAGAAAGGGCGGTGGTGGTGTGGCGGAACTCACAGGCTTAAGGTGGTCAAGGCCTGTTTCGCTGTGGCGGGGGGAGTCCTTGAGGCCAGTCAGTACAAAATGGTGGGGGGGTCGCATCGGGGGTATGCGTCCCCCAAAAAAGGTACATGGTTGAAGACTTCATCGGGTGTTATCCCTTTGAAGTGGTCTTCTGGTAGAAGGTATATCACTTGAAGGCTTCATCGGGTGTTATCCCTTTGAAGTGGACTTCTAGTGGTCGGTATATCACTTGAGGGCTTCATCGGGTGTTATCCCCTTGAAGTGGACTTCTAGTGGTCGGTATATCACTTGAGGGCTTCATCGGGTGTTATCCCCTTGAAGTGGACTTCTAGTGGTTGGAGCCATCTGCAGAGGTGAACGGTGCTTCCGAGCTGGTTTACGGCTGGAGGTAATTGGTGGTTTGCAGATGGCTAATTCGGTGTGTTCTTAAAAAGGAACATCTGAAGGGGCTTCAAGGACTTCCTCTGCTCGGGTTAATGTTAACGTTAAATTGTTATGTACGATTCTGACCCATGTTGGGTCATGTGAATTATTAGGAGGAATTCTCTGGTGGATTCCTAACTAGTTATCCGAATGTTTCGGATTTAAATTGTTTTGATAAAACTGTGAAATTAATAAACGGCTGCTGTGGCCATTTCACATCCAACCTCGGTGTCACGTGTCTTTCCTAAAGGTGGGGGTGGAGGGATAAGATGGGGTAAGGGAAGGTTCATTAACACACGACTCTACTTAGGAAGGTCAAGAAGAGGCTGGACGCAGCCTGCAGGGCTTAAGGGGAAGCCTCCATGACCTCACTGGTAGGGAAAGGGTTAATAGGTAAGGGAGAGTTGGAGGGAGAGTTAGGAGGAGGTGGAGGAGGGACAAGGAGGAGTCAGGGGGCCGTTGCTGAGCTTCCCGCTGTTTGCGGCATTGAGCCGGAAGCAGCGGGAGGAGTAACACAGGGAGAGACAAGCTCCCACCCTCCCACCCTTTGTTTGTTACCCCTGTGGGTCTTTATGTACGTCCGTTTATGAGTGTTGTCTTTGTTTTGTGTGCTTATTTAACATGTTTTTCCTTTTTTCCCGGAGTAGGTTCTGTTGTCATGGCAGCTGGCGGGGGGAGTCCTTGAGGCCAGTCAGTACAAAATGGTGGGGGGGTCGCATCGGGGGTATGCGTCCCCCAAAAAAGGTACATGGTTGAAGACTTCATCGGGTGTTATCCCTTTGAAGTGGTCTTCTGGTAGAAGGTATATCACTTGAAGGCTTCATCGGGTGTTATCCCTTTGAAGTGGACTTCTAGTGGTCGGTATATCACTTGAGGGCTTCATCGGGTGTTATCCCCTTGAAGTGGACTTCTAGTGGTCGGTATATCACTTGAGGGCTTCATCGGGTGTTATCCCCTTGAAGTGGACTTCTAGTGGTTGGAGCCATCTGCAGAGGTGAACGGTGCTTCCGAGCTGGTTTACGGCTGGAGGTAATTGGTGGTTTGCAGATGGCTAATTCGGTGTGTTCTTAAAAAGGAACATCTGAAGGGGCTTCAAGGACTTCCTCTGCTCGGGTTAATGTTAACGTTAAATTGTTATGTACGATTCTGACCCATGTTGGGTCATGTGAATTATTAGGAGGAATTCTCTGGTGGATTCCTAACTAGTTATCCGAATGTTTCGGATTTAAATTGTTTTGATAAAACTGTGAAATTAATAAACGGCTGCTGTGGCCATTTCACATCCAACCTCGGTGTCACGTGTCTTTCCTAAAGGTGGGGGTGGAGGGATAAGATGGGGTAAGGGAAGGTTCATTAACACACGACTCTACTTAGGAAGGTCAAGCGTCACACACACATCCCCCTGTATATAGCGTCACACACAGCCCCCTGTATATAGCGTAACACACACAGCCCCCTGTATATAGCGTCACACACACATCCCCCTGTATATAGCGTCACACACACAGCCCCCTGTATATAGCGTCACACACACATCCTCCTGTATATAGCGTCACACACACACATCCTCCTGTATATAGCGTCACACACATCCCCCTGTATATAGCGTCACACACACATCCCCCTGTATATAGCGTCACACACACATCCCCCTGTATATAGCGTCACACACACATCCCCCTGTATATAGCGTCACACACACATCCTCCTGTATATAGCGTCACACACACACACCCCCCTGTATATAGCGTCACACACATCCCCCTGTATATAGCGTCACACACATCCCCCTGTATATAGCCTCACACACATCCCCCTGTATATAGCATCACACACACATCCCCCTGTATATAGCGTCACACACACATCCCACTGTAGATAGCGTCACACACACATCCCCCTGTATATAGCGTCACACACACACATCCCCCTGTATATAGCGTCACACACACACACACATCCCCCTGTAGATAGCGTCACACACACATCCCCCTGTATAAAGCGTTACACACACAGCAGTGATGAAGGGAGGGAGTGAGTTATGGAGGGATGAACAGATGGAGTGAGTGATGAAGGGATGGGGGTTTGGAAAAGCACTCACCAGCCTGGAGCTCTGTGTAAAAACTTGACTGGTGGGCGGGCCTTCTTCCCTGCAGATATTCTGCTTCTTCACCGTGATAGACGGACCTGATTGGTGGGCGGGGGTCACATGGACACGACGTCATCAAAGGTCCTTTAGCCTTCAATTCGGAGCACATTTATGTAGAGAGGTAACTTTCACTATCCCGGCTAAGCCGGCCCCGAATTGTTCTGCCTGCACCTTCTCTCTGCAGTGACAGTTAGCAGCGCAACTGTGCTGCATAGTTTTTACGATTATGTGCAGTTCGGGCAGCAATGGACCCCCTGAGTGCCTCGGGCGGCCGCCCGAACCGCCCATATGATGATCCGCCATTGGTCAGGGATGCCCTTTATCTCCCACTCGGTTTATACTCGCAATAGAAACATTGCTACTGAAGATACGACAAACCCCCACTATTAAAGGCCTTAAGGTGGGAGATGTTGAGCATAAAACTGCAGCTTATGCAGATGATTTGTTGGTATATATAACTAACCCCTTGGACGCTTGTAAGGGGGCAGGGCCGGCCTTAGGGTAGATGGCGCCCCGTGCGAAATTATCTTTCGGCGCCCCACGCCATTATAAAAAATGCCCCATAAAAAAGCATAATTCCTCCCCACAGTATAATGCCCTATATAGTGCCCCCACAAAGTGTAATGCCCCTTTATTGCCCCACACACAGTATAATAATAATATTTAATAATGTAATATATTATAACGCCTTCAAGGACACAGTATTTTGTCCTCCAATTGTGCCCACACAGTGTTATGCCCCCTAAGTGCCACACACATTATATTGCCCCTTGTAGTGCCCCTACACAGTATGATGTCCGCTTAGTGGCCTCCACAGAGTAGAATGCCCCCACAGCCCCCCTAGTAGAAAGTGCCCCCTGTAGATTGTGCCGTACAGCCTCCCTGTAGACAGTGCCATAATCCCCCACCTCCTCCTTGTAGACAGTGCCATAATCCCCCACCTCCTCCTTGTAGACAGTGCCATAATCCCCCACCTCCTCCTTGTAGACAGTGCCATACAGCCCCCATCTGCCCCTTGTAGTGTCATACAGCCCCACCTCCCTCTTGTACACAGTGTCCCCCACCGCCCCCTTGTAGACAGTGTCATACAGCACCCACCTCCCCATTGTAGAACGTGACATACAGCCCCCACATCCTCCTTGTAGACTGTGCCATACTGCCCCCCACCTCCACCTGACAGGATCCTTGCGTAGGCCGGCTTGATCCAGAGATGTCATCACGCCAACTGTCCCTGCGCCTCATAGGCTGCAGGCGCCGCCGTAGCCTGCTACAGAGTTTCCCAACCTTTTCAGACTTGAGCCACCCCTGGAAAAAAAAATATTCCTCATGGCCCCCCTACCAAAAATTGTTTAGAGAAAGACAGAAAATAGCTAAAAAAAATCTGCTTTTGAATTGACAGCGTTATTTGATGGGGTTTTTTTGTGGTTTTTTTTAAGCCGTTGAAGCGAATGCAAAAGACGCAGCAAAAAAAGCTCCAAACGAGCGCCACAGCTATTTTCTTCCTACTATTAGTTTCAATTGGAGGTCAGAGGTGGAAACCACTTGAAGACCATCAGCCCCCCCCCCCACTCACAGTGAAATGACCATCAGCCCCCACTCATAGTAAAATCACCATCAGCCCCCCCACTCACAGTAAAATCACCATCAGCCCCCCCCCCCACTCACAGTAAAATGACCATCAGCCCCCCCCCCACTCACAGTAAAATCACAATCAACCCTCCCCCCACTCACAGTAAAATCACCATCAGCCCCTCCACTCACAGTAAAATCACCATCAGCCCCCCCCCACTCACAGTAAAATGACCATCAGCCCCCCCACTCACAGTAAAATCACCATCAGCCCCCCCACTCACAGTAAAATCACCATCAGCCCCCACTCATAGTAAAATCACCATCAGCCCCCACTCATAGTAAAATCACCATCAGCCCCCCCACTCACAGTAAAATCACCATCAGCCCCCCACTCACAGTAAAATGACCATCAGCCCCCCCACTCACAGTAAAATCACCATCAGCCCCCCCACTCACAGTAAAATCACCATCAGCCCCCACTCATAGTAAAATCACCATCAGCCCCCACTCATAGTAAAATCACCATCAGCCCCCACTCATAGTAAAATCACCATCAGCCACCCCACTCACAGTAAAATCACCATCAGTCCCTCCACTCACAGTAAAATGACCATCAGCCCCCCCTCCACTCACAGTAAAATCACCATCAGCCCCCCCCCACTCACAGTAAAATGACCATCAGCTCCCCACTCACAGTAAAATGACCATCAGCCCCCCCACTCACAGTAAAATGACCATCAGCCCCCCACTCACAGTAAGGCTGGGTTCACACACACTATTTACGGACGTAATTCTGGCGATTTAGCCCCGAATTACGTCCAAAAATGCGGCTCAAAAGCGTCGGCAAACATCTGCCCATTCATTTGAATGGGTCTTACGATGTTCTGTGCCGACGGTAATTTTTTTTACGCGCCGCTGTCAAAAGACGGTGCGTAAAAAAGACGCCCGCGTCAAAGAAGTGCCTGTCACTTCTTGAGACGTAATTGGAGCCGTTTTCCCTTGACTCCATGGAAAAACAGCTCCAATTACGTCCGTCATGGACGCAGCGAAAAGCGCCTGCACATGCCATTACGGCTGAAATTCCAGAGCGGTTTTCTCCTTGTAGGTCGTGCCACACGGCCCCCTTGTAGGTCGTGCCACAAGGCCCCCTTGTAGGTCGTGCCACAAGGCCCCCTTGTAGGTCGTGCCACAAGGCCCCCTTGTAGGTAGTGCCACATGGCCCGCTTGTAGGTAGTGCTACACAGCCCTTTTGTAGTTCGTGCCACACAGCCCCCTGTAGTTCGTGCCACACAGCCCCCTGTAGTTCGTGCCACACAGCCCCCTGTAGGTCGTGCCACACAGCCCCCTGTAGGTCGTGCAACACAGCCCCTTTGTAGGTAGTGCCACACAGCCCCCTGTAGGTCGTGCTACACAGCCCTTTTGTAGTTCGTGCCACACAGCCCCCTGTAGTTCGTGCCACACAGCCCCCTGTAGGTCGTGCCACACAGCCCCCTGTAGGTCGTGCCACACAGCCCCCTGTAGGTCGTGCCACACAGCCCCCTGTAGTTCGTGCCACACAGCCCCCTGTAGGTCGTGCCACACAGCCCCCTGTAGGTAGTGCCACACAGCCCCCTGTAGGTCGTGCCACACAGCCCCCTGTAGGTAGTGCCACACAGCCCCCTGTAGGTAGTGCCACACAGCCCCCTGTAGGTCGTGCCACACAGCCCCTTTGTAGGTAGTAGGGATGTCACGATACCTGAATTTGGACTTTGATACCGATACTTCGTGTAGTATTGCAATTTTGATACCAAAACGATACTTTGCCAACAGTAATAAAAAAAGTTCTTCCATTTTCGGATGTGAGGCGCGAGGTGTGATGATGAATTTAACCTCCATTTGCCTCACATTAATAGTAATTAACCCCATCATGTTTCTCAGTCATAATGGGTTAATGTGTGAGGTACATGATGGGGTTAATTACTATTAATGTGAGGCACATGGGGGTTAAATTCATCGCACCTCGGGCCTCACATTAATAAGTGAAAGAAGTTTTTTTTTATTTTTTTTTTACAGCGCACACATCATAAATGACGCCCAAAAATTGTAGTGCAGGTTATTACGGCCGCGCCGATACCGAATGTGTCAATATTTTATGAGACTTATTTTAATGATTATTATAAAAAAAGGCGTATGTGTATTTTTTTATATTTAACATTACTTTATGTTTTTACTTTAATGTACGGCATATATCTATATACTGATAGTACACAGGCATATATCTATATACGGATAGCACACAGGCATATATCTATATACTGATAGTACACAGGCATATATCTATATACTGATAGTACACAGGCATATATCTATATACTGATAGTACACAGGCATATATCTATATACTGATAGTACACAGGCATATATCTATATACTGATAGTACACATGCATATATCTATATACTGATAGTACACAGGCATATATCTATATACTGATAGTACACAGGCATATATCTATATACTGATAGCACACAGGCATATATCTATATACGGATAGCACACAGGCATATATCTATATACTGATAGTACACATGCATATATCTATATACTGATAGTACACATGCATATATCTATATACTGATAGTACACAGGCATATATCTATATACTGATAGTACACAGGCATATATCTATATACTGATAGTACACAGGCATATATCTATATACGGATAGCACACAGGCATATATCTATATACTGATAGTACACAGGCATATATCTATATACTGATAGTACACAGGCATATATCTATATACTGATAGTACACATGCATATATCTATATACTGATAGTACACAGGCATATATCTATATACTGATAGTACACAGGCATATATCTATATACTGATAGCACACAGGCATATATCTATATACGGATAGCACACAGGCATATATCTATATACTGATAGTACACATGCATATATCTATATACTGATAGTACACATGCATATATCTATATACTGATAGTACACATGCATATATCTATATACTGATAGTACACAGGCATATATCTATATACTGATAGTACACAGGCATATATCTATATACTGATAGCACACAGGCATATATCTATATACGGATAGCACACAGGCATTTATCTATATACTGATAGTACACAGGCATATATCTATATACTGATAGTACACAGGCATATATCTATATACTGATAGTACACAGGCATATATCTATATACTGATAGTACACAGGCATATATCTATATACTGATAGCACACAGGCATATATCTATATACTGATAGTACACAGGCATATATCTATATACTGATAGCACACAGGCATATATCTATATACTGATAGCACACAGGCATATATCTATATACTGATAGTACACAGGCATATATCTATATACTGATAATACACAGGCATATATCTATATACTGATAGTACACAGGCATATATCTATATACTGATAGTACACAGGCATATATCTATATACTGATAGTACACAGGCATATATCTATATACTGATAGTACACAGGCATATATCTATATACGGATAGTACACAGGCATATATCTATATACTGATAGTACACAGGCATATATCTATATACTGATAGCACACAGGCATATATCTATATACGGATAGCACACAGGCATTTATCTATATACTGATAGTACACAGGCATATATCTATATACTGATAGTACACAGGCATATATCTATATACTGATAGTACACAGGCATATATCTATATACTGATAGTACACAGGCATATATCTATATACTGATAGCACACAGGCATATATCTATATACTGATAGTACACAGGCATATATCTATATACTGATAGCACACAGGCATATATCTATATACTGATAGCACACAGGCATATATCTATATACTGATAGTACACAGGCATATATCTATATACTGATAATACACAGGCATATATCTATATACTGATAGTACACAGGCATATATCTATATACTGATAGTACACAGGCATATATCTATATACTGATAGTACACAGGCATATATCTATATACTGATAGTACACAGGCATATATCTATATACTGATAGCACACAGGCATATATCTATATACTGATAGTACACAGGCATATATCTATATACTGATAGCACACAGGCATATATCTATATACTGATAGTACACAGGCATATATCTATATACTGATAGTACACAGGCATATATCTATATACTGATAGTACACAGGCATATATCTATATACTGATAGTACACAGGCATATATCTATATACTGATAGTACACAGGCATATATCTATATACGGATAGCACACAGGCATATATCTATATACTGATAGTACACAGGCATATATCTATATACTGATAATACACAGGCATATATCTATATACTGATAGCACACAAGCATATATCTATATACTGATAGCACACAGGCATATATCTATATACGGATAGTACACAGGCATATATCTATATACGGATAGTACACAGGCATATATCTATATACTGATAGCACACAGGCATATATCTATATACGGATAGTACACAGGCATATATCTATATACGGATAGCACACAGGCATATATCTATATACGGATAGTACACAGGCATATATCTATATACTGATAGTACACAGGCATATATCTATATAATGATAGCACACAGGCATATATCTATATACTGATAGTACACAGGCATATATCTATATACTGATAGCACACAGGCATATATCTATATACGGATAGTACACAGGCATATATCTATATACTGATAGTACACAGGCATATATCTATATACGGATAGCACACAGGCATATATCTATATAATGATAGCACACAGGCATATATCTATATACTGATAGTACACAGGCATATATCTATATACTGATAGCACACAGGCATATATCTATATACGGATAGTACACAGGCATATATCTATATACTGATAGTACACAGGCATATATCTATATACTGATAGTACACAGGCATATATCTATATACGGATAGTACACAGGCATATATCTATATACGGATAGCACACAGGCATATATCTATATACTGATAGTACACAGGCATATATCTATATACTGATAGTACACAGGCATATATCTATATACTGATAGTACACAGGCATATATCTATATACTGATAGTACACAGGCATATATCTATATACTGATAGCACACAGGCATATATCTATATACTCATAGTACACAGGCATATATCTATATACGGATAGTACACAGGCATATATCTATATACGGATAGCACACAGGCATATATCTATATACGGATAGTACACAGGCATATATCTATATACTGATAGTAATCTATATACGGATAGCACACAGGCATATATCTATATACTGATAGCACACAGGCATATATCTATATACTGATAGTACACAGGCATTTATCTATATACGGATAGTACACAGGCATATATCTATATACTGATAGCACACAGGCATATATCTATATACTGATAGCACACAGGCATATATCTATATACTGATAGTACACAGGCATATATCTATATACTGATAGCACACAGGCATATATCTATATAGGGATAGTACACAGGCATATATCTATATACTGATAGTACACAGGCATATATCTATATACTGATAGTACACAGGCATATATCTATATACTGATAGTACACAGGCATATATCTATATACTGATAGTACACAGGCATATATCTATATACGGATAGCACACAGGCATATATCTATATACGGATAGTACACAGGCATATATCTATATACGGATAGAACACAGGCATATATCTATATACGGATAGTACACAGGCATATATCTATATACTGATAGCACACAGGCATATATCTATATACTGATAGTACACAGGCATATATCTATATACGGATAGTACACAGGCATATATCTATATACTGATAGTACACAGGCATATATCTATATACTGATAGTACACAGGCATATATCCATATACTGATAGTACACAGGCATATATCCATATACGGATAGTACACAGGCATATATCTATATACTGATAGTACACAGGCATATATCTATATACTGATATTACACAGGCATATATCTATATACGGATAGTACACAGGCATATATCTATATACGGATAGTACACAGGCATATATCTATATACGGATAGCACACAGGCATATATCTATATACGGATAGCACACAGGCATATATCTATATACGGATAGTACACAGGCATATATGTATATACTGATAGTACACAGGCATATATCTATATACTGATAGTACACAGGCATATATCTATATACTGATAGTACACAGGCATATATCTATATACGGATAGTACACAGGCATACATCTATATACGGATAGTACACAGGCATATATCTATATACAGATAGTACACAGGCATATATCTATATACTGATAGTACACAGGCATATATCTATATACGGATAGCACACAGGCATATATCTATATACGGATAGTACACAGGCATATATCTATATACGGATAGTACACAGGCATACATCTATATACGGATAGTACACAGGCATATATCTATATACAGATAGTACACAGGCATATATCTATATACTGATAGTACACAGGCATATATCTATATACTGATAGTACACAGGCATATATCTATATACTGATAGTACACAGGCATATATCTATATACTGATAGTACACAGGCATATATCTATATACTGATAGTACACAGGCATATATCTATATACTGATAGTACACAGGCATATATCTATATACTGATAGTACACAGGCATATATCTATATACTGATAGTACACAGGCATATATCTATATACGGATAGTACACAGGCATATATCTATATACTGATAGTACACAGGCATATATCTATATACGGATAGCACACAGGCATATATCTATATACGGATAGCACACAGGCATATATCTATATACGGATAGCACACAGGCATATATCTATATACGGATAGCACACAGGCATATATCTATATACGGATAGCACACAGGCATATATCTATATACGGATAGCACACAGGCATATATCTATATACGGATAGTACACAGGCATATATCTATATACTGATAGTACACAGGCATATATCTATATACTGATAGCACACAGGCATATATCTATATACGGATAGCACACAGGCATATATCTATATACTGATAGTACACAGGCATATATCTATATGCCAGTACATTAGCCTGTGTACAAATAGTACACAGGCAGTTGTTAGGACATACCTAAGTATGCCCTAACAACAGGAAATATGGTAGGACAGCCCTGGGGTCCTTCAATAGACCCTGGGCTGTCTGCCAATATATGGTATGGCCCTCGATCGCGTCACAGGAATTCCCTGTGACGCGATCCAGGTGCATCCCCCCTCCTCACTTTCCCCTGAATGCTGCAGTCAGCTGTGATCGCAGCATTCAGAGGAATAACAGCGGAGATGAGAGGTTTCTCTGATCTCCACCGTTATAGAGCGGGGCTGCGGCTGTGTAATATAGACATTGCCCCGCTCCTGACATTAAGTGCACACGCGGTCAGCATGAGGTGATGCGGCCGGCGCTGCACTAATGAGCGGTGGTTCAGACACCAAAGACAGAACATGGGGGTGTTTTGCAGTACGGCTGCCATGTTCTGTTTTCAGTGCCGCCGCTCATTAGTCCAGCGCTGGCCGCATCGCATCATCCTCGCGGCGCGCACTTGTCAGGACTCAGGAGCGGGGTAATGGCTGTATCACACAGCCGCAGCCCCGCTGTCATTCATCATGTATTACTATACTTAGCTGTGTGGCTCGAACCATTTGGGGATGCACAGTATCGAAGTTTCGATGCATTGTGCATCCCTAGTAAGTAGTGCCACAAATACCCCCTTGCCGCACAGCCCCCTTGTAGGTAGTGCCACACAGATCCCTTGTAGTGCCACACACCCCCTTGTAGTTAGTTCCACACAGATCCCTTGTAGTGCCACACACCCCCTTGTAGGTAGTGCCACACAGCCCCCGTGTAGGTAGTGCCACACAGCCCCCGTGTAGGTAGTGCCACACAGCTCCCGTGTAGGTAGCACTCCCTTCCTGTAGATAGCGCCACTGTAGCTCCCTGTGGCTGGGGATTCCGCTCCTTGACGGAGCGCTTGATTTCTTTGTCCATATATGAACAGTGACATCGGGCAACTAACTCCTGAAGCGGAATCCCTGTCCTCAGCATTGCAGACGCTGTGACCGGGGATTCCACTCCAGGAGAAGCCCCTGACGTCTCTGTCCATTTAGTCGGGGGGTGCCATCTACAGGGGTTCTGCAAAAAAAAATCTCCTCCTCACATCCACTTCGCGCTATGAGGAGGAGGAGGGAAAGCACGTCCAGGCAGTTGTCCAGAGGAGTGTCGCGGCACCCCTGGAGGTTCTCATGGGAACCTCATGTTGGGAACCACCAGCCTAGTAGATCGCAGAGCAGGGAGATACCTCCCTGCTCCGCTATAGTGTTGAATAGTATCTGCGTCCTTAGCAGGGCTGTATTCACAGCTCACGCTGCCCTAGGCACTAAGCCTGAATATACCCCCATTACAGGCCTATTTAGCTTAGCCAATTATCATCATGATTCGCTCGTTTCTGACCAATTATAATGATATTTGGTCAGTGTTAATAAAGGAGAAGATCAATGATAAAAACTTTGCTTATCGTTAATCTCAAATGAGAAAAAAAAAGGTAATACACCCGGCCGTAGTCATAGCGATGCGTATTCTGTTCTGAGCGTAGCCCGGCCTACAGGGATGACGATGCATCCCATGTGACAGCTGCAGCCAATCAAAGGCTGCAGCGGTCACATGGACTACAGCGTCATCGCAGGAGGCGGGGCTACGCTCAGAGAGGGACTACGGCCGGGAGCATTAGCTTTTTTTAATTTATTTCTGCAGTCTTTCCGCTAAAAAAACTGCACCAAAATTTGGTGCTGTTTTTCAGGTAAAATTCCCTGCGGTTCTCAGGACGTATACACTGTGTAGTTTTACGTATCCGCCCTGTGTGCTCCTACCGTTATAATCAAGTTGCTCTCCCCTTACAAATATTATCTCTAAGGCCTCATGCACACGACCGTAGCCGTGTGTACGGCCGTGATTTTCGGGTCGGCCGGCTGCGGCCCGTAAATCGCGAGACATGCACATGGCCACCGTCATTGTTTTGAATGAGCCCGGACCGCAGAAGATGTCCGTAATAGGACATGCCCGTTCTTTCTGCGGTGCGGGTTCCCGGGCCACGCACAGACCGTAAAGACTACGGTCGTGTGCATGGCCCCATAGAAAAGAATGGGGCCGCAATTCTCCCGTGGATTTTCGGGGGAATTGCGGCCGCAAAAACACGTTTGTGTGCATAGGGCCTAAGGGCTTATTCAGACGAATGGGATCTACGTCCATGCAACGCGCATGATTTTCACACGCGTGGCACGGACCTATATTAGTCTATGGGGCCGTGCAGACATGTGCGTGATTTTTATGCAGCGTTGGTCCGCTGCGTAAAAGTCACGACATGTCCGTTCTTTGAACGTTTTTCGCGCATCACGCACCCATTGAAGTCACGCTGCCGCACATCATATGATGCTGCCGCACGGAGCTGTCAAGTGCATTTTGCGCAGGCAAAAGGCCGCGTTTTATTCGTGCGCAAAAGGCACACGCTCGTGTGAACCCAGCCTAAGGGTAAGGCCACACAGAGCGCCCTGACACGGTCGCAACGCAGCTAACAACCACGCCGGCACCATGTTCAGTGCGGCTGTCAAACAGCCTGTTAGTGGCCGCACGTATTCCGGTTACATTCGCACGCGCACTGCCGCTCCATTCATTCTCTATGGGAGCGCCGGAGATAGCCGAGTGCAGTGTTCTGCTTTTTCCGGCGCTCCCATAGAGAATGGATAGGGGGTAAGTTGTTGTAATTTGCAAAATCGTGCGGCCAAAAAGGGTGTATTAATTCATGGCCGCACGATTTTGCAGATAAAGGGACGGTTTACCCGCGTTAACGTGCGGCCATGAATTAATACACCCTTTATGGCCGCACGATTTTGCAAATTACAACAACTTACCCCCTATCCATTCTCTATGGGAGCGCCGGAAAAAGCAGAACACTGCACTGGGCTATCTCCGGCGCTCCCATAGGGAATGAATGGAGCGGCAGTGCGCGTGCGAATGTAACCGGAATACCCCTTAACGAAGTATTTGACAGCCGCTCCTACATAGTGCCAGGCACCCCTTGAGAAAGCCACAGGCGAAACGAGCGTCGGGGCGCTCTTCTATACCGCTGGGTCACATTCAATCTCCCATACATGGGTAAGTGCATATATCGGACTTAAACTTGGCTTTATGCCATTTTTTCAAGGCACCAATTACTTTTCAGTTACTATAGGCCTTTTTGAGTTAGGCATATTGTCCTTCTTTACACAGCTTACATTTCAAAATTACTCCTATTCTGATGCACCCTATGTTGGAGCTACATTGAGCTACAGTAATTGTGCATACCATCAGTGTATTAAAAATATATATATATACTCAATGTATACATATGTGATCCGCACAAGGATTTATTTTAGATTCTCTGTCTTTGTCATTTAATGTATTTTATGTTATCAATAAAGATGTTTAATTTTTTCATATGTTGATATGTATGGACTCTTTTTTTCTCTTTTTTTTCTCTTGTTTATTATATATTGTTAGAGTCCTTATCTCTAATTATTCATATGGGTGGTTGAGTGTTGTCTCCCACCTTTACACGTATTTGTCCTGTGAGACATCCTGTCTAATTAATAGTGCCAGCGCGGTTGTTGGCCGCGTTGCGACAGTGTGAAGGCCGCTCCGTGTGGCCGTACCCTAAAGAATCCTTTCTCCCCATACATAACGCTAAGTTCCCCTCCCCCATGATTTATAATAAGCTCCTACACCACAAAATAAACTATACAGAAGTCCCCCTCCCCACAAAATACATGTATAAAGAATCCCCCCACACTCCTATAGCATTTAGGGCAATGTCCCCTCCCCCACAAAATCCATCTTTGCAAAAAAAAATCCATCCTGTTACCCATCACATAAAGCCCCCTCTTTCCTCCTCCCTCACACAGCACATAAATAAACACAGATTAACCTAAAGCTGCTGCTCTTACCTGACACCGGAGCTCCGTGGAGGAGTGTTCACTGTGGCAGCAGCACAGCAGGAAGGAGCTGCGTGTGACACTGCAGTACAGGCTGTGCCGATTGGTGGAGCAGACAGAAGCACCTGCTGCTGCTCCTCCAATCAGCACTCACTTCACACAGCCGTGGAGAGGAAGGAACATTTCTCCTCTCTTCGGCTCGTGCCCACTGGCGCCCCCCTTACAGCATGGCGCCCGGCGCCCTGTGCGACCGCACGTGTCACACATAGCTAAGGCCGGCCATGCGTGGCTGCGTGATTTTCGCGCAGCCGCCATCATTATGACACTCTGGATGTTTGTAAACAGAAAAGCACGTGGTGCTTTTCTGTTTGCAAACATACTTTTGACTGCTGTTGCGCGAATCACGCGTGTCTCACGGAAGTGACTTCAATGGGTGCGTGATGCATGAAAAACGCAGAAATTTAGGACCTGTCGTGAGTTTTACGCAGTTGTCACGCAGTTTGTGTTTGCGGTGGAGAGAGGAGGGGGGGCCTGTAATTTAGAGACCCCACTCTCCTCTCTCGACCACAGACAGTACAATACAACAATGTATATATATTTATATATATTTACAATATAAACTTAGACTTGCAGCTTTGATCGCTGCTCGAGTACATTACACTACCTACGTAGGGCAGATTCAGACGAACGTTGCGTTTTTGCGCGCGCAAACAACGCTGCGTTTTGCGCGCGCAAAAACCATTTGACAGCTGCGTGTGTCATCCGTGTATGATGCGCGGCTGCGTGATTTTCGCGCAGCCGCCATCATAGAGATGAGGCTAGTCGACGCCCGTCACTGTCCAAGGTGCTGAAAGAGCTAACTGATCGGCAGTAACTCTTTCAGCACCCTCGACAGTGAATGCCGAACACAATATACAGCAACCTGTTAAAAAAATGAAAAAGTTCGTACTTACCGAGAACTTCCCGGCCGTTGCCTTGGTGACGCGCCTCTCTTGACATCGGGCCCCACCTCCCTGGATGACGCGGCAGTCCATGTGACCGCTGCAGCCTGTGCTTGGCCTGTGATTGGCTGGAGCTGTCACTTGTACTGAATTGTCATCCCAGGAGGTCAGACTGGAGGAAGAAGCCGGGAGTTATGGGTAAGTCAGAACTTGTTCTTTTTTACAGGTTCATGTTTATTGGGATCGGTAGTCACTGTCCATGGTGCTGAAACAGTTTAACTCTTTCAGCACCCTGGACAGTGACTATCTCCTAACGTCGCGTACCGGAAATTTTTTTGCCGGGTTCGGCCAAAACGAGTTCGGCCGAACCCGGTGAAGTTCGGTTCGATTGTCCGGGTTCGCTCATCTCAAAGATACTCCATTTGGATGTTTGGAAACAGAAAAGCACGTGGTGCTTTTCTGTTTACATTCATCCTTTTGACAGCTGGTGCGCTGTTTCAGTCGGTTCACACGGAAGTGCTTCTGTGCGACCTGCGTGGTTTTCACGCACCCATTGACTTCAATGGGTGCGTGATGCGCAAAATATGCGGAGATATTGAACATGTCACGCTTTTTACGCAGCTGACAAACGCTGCGCAAAAAGCACGGACTGTCTGTACTGCCCCATACACTTGTATTAGTCTGTGCGTGGCGCGTGAAAACCACACGGCCCGCACGGACCGAATACACGTTCGTGTGAATCCCCCCTAACTGTCATTGTGACGTGACAGCCACACTGACAGGAAGCCTCGGAGGACCGGCCGGAGGTTGCTCCTCCGGGGCTTCCATACGTGGCAACCCGCAGGTCATTGTCTGGCCTCCGATTGCTACGACAAGCATCGGCAGTCCCCACAATCACTTAGTGGGGGCTGCCGATGTGCTTCAAACACCTTAAATGCGACGATCGCAATCAGTCGCCGCATTTATGGGGTTATTTGCCGAAATCTGCGGCGATGGTCCGCTGACCGGCAAGACTGGAGTGTCAGCTGTCAGGGACAGCTGACTTCCCGGTTCCCGTACATTGTCCGTTAGGACAGAGTGCGCTGGGAACCGCTCCGCAGCTGTACGTACTGGTGCGGGAAGCAAGCCTCTGCAGGACGTACAGTTGCGGCGCAGCGCGTGAAGAGGTTAAAAAATATAATATTACAGGTTATGAGTCCTAGATTCTGGAGATTGGACGTTGATCCCGGGATTTATTCTGATTGCCATATTTAGAGTCAGGGTAGAATTTCCCCCCAAATGAAGTAATTGGCATCAACCTCATGGGGTTTTTTATCTTCCTCTGGATCATCACGGTAGGATTATAGGTTGGACTTGATGGACCGGCGTCTTTTTTCAATCTTATCAACTATGTATCAAAATAATGCGAAATATTTGGGCGGAATGATGATTTATTAATGAAACTAGATGTAACGTGATGACAGCAGTTCCAGCTGGATAAGGAAACTTCTCCCAGAAATAATGCAAACGCTGTAAAAGCCTGATAGGCCGGTATCGATGATAATATCTGTTGGACAAAATGAAAATATAAGTCATTCTGAACAAAACAATGAAAATTAAAGATTTTATGATAATTTGGAAAACTAAAGCCTTGATTCTGATTTGTGGCGAATAAATAAGTGCCAGAATGTATAATATCGATCCCTATAGTGTCAGGGATCATTAGCCTGTATATTGCTTGCAAAAACATTATTACCTTACATTAACTAAATATCAGTATATTTCACAAAGAATTTGAATGTATGCAACAAGATGGAGTCTGCATAAGGAACACGCCTATGGAAGACACCGCCCCTGGAATGCAAGAGGAGGGTACAGATGAACTCACAACTGGATAGAGCCAATGGGGCTTAAGCACGTCCCACATCTCTAGGGAGGAAACTTGTAATTCTTTGTTTAATAAAGTTCAGTTGTACTTCCTACTTCACTGAGGGAAGATCTTTACCAACAACTCTGTCTGGTATATTTCTTCCATGCATGCCCTCAGTTTCCAATTTACAGAGGTGGTTATTCGATGTGGAATAACAGGGAAAAGGAACCCTGACAATAGCATGCAGTTGCATATATCACCTATTGACCCCAATTGTAGAAAAATAAAATGTTTGCAGTATCCCTTTGTATCAAAAAGCATGATCAACGACGTACTTCACTACAGTACTAAAAAGAATGACAACATATACGTAGTCTCCGAATATATGACGAAAGGCATACATTGAACCCGCGATAGGCCATGGATACGTTTGTCATATACGTCTGTAGCATTTCCTGGCATATATATATATATATATATATATATATATATATACATATATAAGGCGTGGTGTGAATATAGTATAACTATGTATAGTAGAATTAAAGGATGTTGAGGTTGATATCAGACGATCACACTGATCAGAAATGATAGAAATATATTTAGAATAGAATTTTCCCAAAATTCATTTCGGGTCCGTTTTGATCAAATAGGGCCGTTTGATTCCGTCTAAATAAATTTTGCCGAGAACCGCAAGTGCCCTGATTGCACTGAAAACTCGTGTTTGACTCTTTGATCTCTTCTAGGACTGTTTCCAAACCTGTAGCATTTTCTGGTTTGGCATTTTATATAATTGGCTGCGCTAGACGGAGTGGTAACCGCAGTGCATTTTGGGATGGCTGTCTGCAAGTTATTATGGGGAAGCCTGCCTAGGGTCATTGGATCCTTATTCTAAATTGTAAAATGGCGGCCATCACTATGCGGGGGCTGCCACTTTGACATGATTCGTGCACTGTGAACCCCAAAAGTTTACAATTTTGGTCAATCGGTACCTTTGCCAAATTTCGACAGAGTTCAATTCATGTATTCAAGGAACAGAGGGAGACGTAGTTGTGTCATCATCATGTTTCAGGTGTTATTTTCTCGCCCACTAGCCCATAGAGTTGGAAATGACAGGCATAGAAGATGGGGCCGGGCTGCAAGAAAAAAAAAATCACCTGGATATTAGATTTATAAAAAAAATCTCAATATATCCGTAATCTCTTCCATTCCCTCAATATCAGGGAATTTATCCACTTCTTGAATCAACTCCATTATGTAACTGAGAGGATTTATTAGGCTGGCGGCAAGAAGAAAGAGAGCCGTCCAATATCCAAGGCATAGAAAGAGCGTGGTCCATAAGCCGTCATAGGGTGGCCCAAAATTATAGGACTCCAGATTCTGCAACAAATAAGGAAACGGTTATTAAAGTGTTATTGACCTTATACAAGTGAATGAATCTTATATTTATATTACAAAAATAAACTAGAAGTATTAAAATATATTACTGTGTGCTTGATTGACAACAGATTTCCCAGGCAGCAGAGGTGGGGGGAGGGGTGAGTGGGCACATAGGAGATTGTGCCCACTAATAACAATCAGGGGCGGACAGAGACAGCAAGGCTTTTATGTAACAGCTAGTTTGTTGAGAGTGAGGTGGCGCAGCTATAGTGGGGTGCGGAGGTAGCAGTGGCACCAAGGACCATGGAACCTGGTTCCCTAAAGGGCTCTCTGGCCCATACATAGACACCAGAATGGCACATGGGAGGGTCAGGGCCCTGATAGAGGTTTTGCTTTATGTACCAGGAGCTTCAAGTTAAGGCTCTGAAGTTCTTGGATGGTGCGCCAATTTATTTTGTGGATTGTAATACAACAATAATTATGAACCATGGAAATCATTATCAATCCTTTATATGCCATAAAGTAGGCAGTGGGAAGCACTGGTCAGGCCCTCTGTTTACTGGCCCATTGTGCAGCTGCCTATATGGTACAGTATCCCATATAGAGCCCCAGTGCAGCTACATATATGTTACATTATGTCCTATAGAGCCCATATGCAGCATATATGGTCCCGTATAGTATGGTCCCTACAGAGCTCCTATGCAGCATATATGCTCCCGTATAGTATGGTCCCTACAGAGCTCCTATGGTTCAGTATATTCACTCCTGATAACAATACAGTAATAATAATGATACTATAGAGGGTAAAAGTCGCACTCACTTCATGAATCCATATGAGGCTTTTCTGGAGCCAAGACACTTCTTCCTCTACAGGTGGAGCTGGTGTTGGAGTCACCTGTAGTAATATAGTTATTTTATACATTTCATTATAGTTATTTTATACATTTCTGTAATAACAGGGATAGGGAAACAGACAAGTGAGCCCTAATCTACCCGCCACTCAGTCCCTGCCTACTTGCAACGACCCGCTCTAGGCGACAGGGTACAACTGGGCGACGGTCCCTACACTCAGTAAGTGCACGACAGACAACCAGACAAGGAAACACAGAACAAAGGGAAACGGGGCAGTTGCCCACGGCAACACCGTGAGCAACAAGAGTAGAAAACGAGCAGAGTCAAACCAGGAGAGTACGAGGTTCCAAACGCAGAGCAGGAGAGTAGTGAACAAGCCGAGTCAAACCAGGAGTGTACGAGGTACCAAATGCAGAGCAGAAGAGTAGTCAGTAAGCCAGGGTCAATACGAAGCAGGGACAAGTAGTTCAAGAAGCTGCAGCAGGGCCAGGAACAAAACGAGAAGAATCACAAGCAAGGAGGAGCAGGAAAGGCAGGAATAAATAGACAGAGGGCGGGAGCTAGCTCCGTCTGGCCAGGCTGTGATAGGCTCTCCCACTCCTAAGCCTGCCATCCTGAGTGGTGGAAGATGGAGTCAGTCTCACAGACATAGAAGCAGGTGCAGACTGATTACCTATGGGCGTGGATACAGAAGCTGTGCCTGGCAGATCCTTAACAATTTCATTATAGTTATTTTTTACATTTCATTATAGTTATTTTATACATTTCATTATAGTTATTTTATACATTTCATTATAGTTATTTTATACATTTCATTATAGTTATTTTATCACCGGGGCAGCGGTGGCAGTGGCGGCGGCGGTTCAAACAGACTCGCCAAAGGAGGTTGATAGGGTGCGTCTTGATGATCGTGCGCGCGGGGAGGTTTATGTTTGTTATGAGGGCCCGTTAGGGGCGCATTTAAAGCAGGAGGTAAAGGAAAGGATTTGGAAGGACGAGTATGTGGAGATTTTTTCCTTGCTTCCGCTGGAGAAGTTTAATTTAGATAAGGTGAAGCGGGATGAAACAAAAAAGGATGAGGAAGAAAAGAGACGGTACAGGTTGATTCCAAAAACGTTCGTCAATTGGATGCAGGCTTTTGCAATTTTGGCGAGCGTTATTGGGGAAAAGGCGCCAGATAATTGTTCCGGCTTGTTTTGTTATTTGGATGCGGTGGGGGAGGCGCATCGGGTTTATGGGGGCCAGGCCTGGCTTCGTTACGATGAGCAGTTTCGGCAGAGGAAAGCGGTGCGGCCGAATATACGGTGGGACCATAAGGACATAGCCTTATGGTTGAAAGTGACGGCACTTTATAAGCAGGGGCAGTCCTTTCCCGGGAGCGGGAATGCAGCAGGAACTTCCGGCGGGGGTAGTCAGGCCTCAGGTTCAAAATTTGGGACGTGTTGGCAGTTCAATGAGGGGCAGTGCAAATTTGGAGCGACGTGTAAATTCAAGCATGCGTGTTCACATTGCAGCGGGCAGTCACATGGAGCGTCTAAATGTTTTAAGAAGGGTAAACGACAAGGGGGAGCCAGCGGTGCGTCTGGTTATGGGGGAGACTCCGGTGAAACTCATAAAGATGGCCCCCTTTCTAAGTAGGTACCCCAATAAGGAGGGGGCGCGGTTGATTAGTTTAGGTTTTGGTTACGGTTTCGTTATTCCGCCCCCTTTGCATGAGGTCCCTTTCACGCAGCGCAACCTTAAGTCGGCATATCAGCATGCGGGGGTAGTCTCGGAAAAAATCCGGAAGGAGATTGATCTGGGCAGAATGGCGGGCCCCTTTAGCACGATCCCAGTTCCAGGTTTGGTGGTGTCACCGTTAGGGGTGGTTCCAAAACGAGAAGGTAACAAATTCCGGCTTATTCAGCATTTGTCCTTCCCGAAGGGGGCGTCGGTTAACGATGGCATTGACCAGGATCTCTGTTCTGTGGTCTACACGTCGTTTGATGCGGCGGTAGCGTTGGTACGTGGTTACGGAAGAGGGGCTCTGATGGCAAAAACTGATATTCAAGCGGCGTTTCGTTTGTTGCCGGTTCATCCGGACAGCCAGAGGTTGTTGGGATGTTATTGGGAAGGGGATTATTACATTGATCGATGCCTTCCCATGGGTTGTTCGTTGTCGTGCGCGTACTTTGAGGTGTTTAGTTCTTTTTTGGAATGGGTAGTCAGGGAGGTCGCGGGGGTGGAATCAGTTATTCACTATCTCGACGATTTCTTGTGCGTTGGCCCGTCGTGTTCGGGGGTTTGCGCAAATTTGTTGGAGACGGTCAATTGGGTGTCAAGGGAGTTCGGTGTACCCTTGGCTGTGGAAAAAACTGAGGGTCCGGTGACGACCATTTGTTTTTTGGGAATTACTATCGACTCCGTAGCAATGGAGTGCAGATTGCCGGAGGATAAGTTGGGGGATTTGCGGTTGGTAGTGGAGCGAGCGTGTCGGATTAGGAAAATTACGCTACGTGAATTACAGTCCTTATTGGGGAAGTTGAATTTTGCTTGCCGCATCATGCCGATGGGCAGGGTTTTTTGTCGGCGGTTGGCAGCGGCGACGGCGGGGGTTCGGGAACCCCATCATTTCATTCGTCTGGCTGCAGAGCACAGGGAAGATTTACAGGTCTGGCTCCATTTTCTGGCACAGTATAATGGGCGCTCTCTTTGGATGTCCCGGGCGTTAGATAGCTTCGATTTGGAATTGTTCACTGACGCGTCTGGGGCGGTGGGGTTCGGGGCGTTCTTTAAAGGTCAATGGTGCGCGGGAAAATGGCCGGTTGCATGGGTGGAGGCGGGACTGACGCGTAACTTGGCCCTACTCGAACTGTTTCCCATCGTGGTGGCGGTCACCATTTGGGGAGACAGGTTCCGGGACAAAAAAGTGCGTTTTCATTGCAACAATTTGGGGGTGGTGATGGCTATAAATAATACTTCGGCGTCGTCCCCTCCAGTGGTTCGCTTGTTGCGTCAGTTGGTGCTTTCCTGTTTGAGTTTAAATGCATGGGTGGTGGCGGTGCATGTTCCCGGGGTAGAGAATTGTATTGCTGACGCGCTTTCTCGCTCGCAGTGGGATCGTTTCCGGCAGCTGGTCCCGGACGCGGAGTTAACAGGGGTGGACTGTCCCAGTCATCTGTGGGAGCTGGTATCCAGGCGGCAGGTGCATTGATTAAACGTTCACTGGCCAGTGCGACGTGGTCGTCGTATGCGGCTGGATGGAGGCAATGGGAGGAGTGGGTGAGATCTTTGGGGGATGTGTGCTCGGATGATGATAGGATGGTGGCCTTGCTGTTTTGGTTGGGGGATGCGTTCGCCCGGGGTTGCAAGGTCGCTAAGGTTAATCGCTTCGTGGCGGCCATTGCTTTCGGTTGTAAGTTACGGGGGTTGGCAGATATCACGAAGCGGTTTTTGGTGGGCCAGGCATTGAAAGGGCTGAGACGGGGTGTAGTGGTGAGGGATAAGAGGCGTCCCGTGTCATTTCAATTGTTGTGTTCCCTGGAGCTGGTGGTGCGGCAGGTGTGTCGTTCAGAGTATGAGAGCAAGCTTTTCCGGTTGGCTTTTGCGTTAGCCTTTTTTGGAGCTTTTCGGGTAGGGGAATTGGTTTCCCCCAGTTCGGTGAGAGCGGGGGGCTTGTTGCAGGATAATGTCGATTTGTATGAAGACAGGGTGGAGATAGTGTTGCGAAGGTCCAAAACGGACCAAGGAGGGGCAGGACGTCGAGTGGTTTTGCTGGCGGTCCCAAAGAATCCGGTTTGTCCAGTGTTGTGTGTCAAGGAGTACTTGGCGGGTTTAGATCTCTCAGACGGGCCGTTGCTGCGGCACGAGGATGGCTCGTTTCTGTCGCGGTATCAGTTTATTTCGGTTTTCAGAAAGTGTCTGGTGGCTAGCGGGGTGCAGGCAGAGCAATACTTGTCTCATTCTTTCCGTATAGGGGCAGCGACGGAGGCGGTGAGATGGGGTTTAGATGATGCAGGCGTGCAGCGGATAGGGCGTTGGGAGTCGGCGCGTTTCCGTTCCTATGTGCGCTTGAACATGTTGTGATATATTGATGTATAGCATGTTCCGGGTGCGTGCGTTTCCGCCTGAGTATTAATGGTACGCGGCAGCAAGAGGTGGTGCGTGTATGTTCTTCATTTGTTTTGCAGGCCGTGACTCATGCATGGTGTGGATTATGGGACATTCTTTTGTGTACTGGGGTGCCCTTCGCGCGGATGTACGGCCGGACGGTCGACAGCTCAGGATTCCGCGGGACGCGGCGGTTGTGAGGTGGATGGGTATACGGGGAATGACATGGAACAGGGTATTGCCAGAGTTTCACAATTTTGTACTGCTTGACAGGGCGCCGGAGGTACTGGTGTTGCATGTGGGAGGCAACGATTTGGGTATACGCCCTTTCCGGGAGTTGGTACGGGACGTCAAGCATGATTTGCTCTGCTTATGGGCAACTTATCCTAAATTGGTGACGGTGTGGTCTGAGATGGTCCCTAGGAAGAACTGGCGGATGGCCCGTTCTGTGGGAAAAATTAACAAGGCTCGCATTAAGGCTAATAGGGCCATATCGAGCTTCGTGACGCGTAATGGTGGGGTTGCGGTGCGCCACTGGGATCTGGAGGCTGGGACAGGCAGCTACTGGAGAGAGGACGGTGTGCACCTCAATGAGGTGGGGATGGATATGTGGAGTCTGGCTTTGACCGATGGAATTGAGCGAGCGGTGGGAGTGTGGAGGAGCTCGCAGGCGTGAGGTGGTCAAGGCCTGTTTCGCTTTGGCGGGGGGGAGTCCTTGAAGTAGGTCGTAAAAAGTGGTGGGGGGGAATGCATCACGGGATGCACCCCCAATTTGTCGGCTTCTTAGGGTGTTACCCCTTTTGAAAGCTGGGTTATATATATTTATATATATATGGTGGTCATCTGCAAAAAGGTAATTTGGTGCTCCTGGGCCGGGTTACGGCTGGGGGTAAGGTATTTGTGGGCAGATGGCCAAAATTAAGTATCGGTGGCTTCAAGGACTTGCCCCTGTCATTCTGGTTGGTTTATAATGTTATGACCCTGATAGGGTCGCAGTGGGTTATTTGTTGTTATGATGTATCCCCTTTTTTGGGGATTCAAAAATTATGGTATTTAAAGTTATTGTTATTTAAATAATAAACGGCTGCTGTGGCCATTAAAATCCAACTCTGTTTCAGTGTCTGCTTTGGGAGGGTAGATTTACATAAGGGGAGAAGCGACTCGACTTATTTGAGTCAAGAAGAGGCCGTACTGAAAGAAGAAAAAAGGAATAAGGGAAGGCCTCCATGACTAAAATAGATGGGAGGGACACAGAGTTGGCTGGCCTATGAGAGGAAAGGGGGGGGGGACAGCAGGAGGGCTTGAGTGAGAAGGGGTGGGGATTGAAGGGGATGTACCTGTTTCCTGTTTGTGCTCTCCCTCTCTTCGCCAGTACACAGAAGCAGGAACATGTTCCCGCCCGCCCGCCCTGATGTGGATCGGTTGACCGCGGCAAAAGGTTGCTGCGGATGGTGGTTCTTCTCGTCAAAGTTTATTTGCTTATTGACATTTGTCTTTGGGGGAGGTTAAATTTTGTCATTGCAGCTGCGGGGGGGAGTCCTTGAAGTAGGTCGTAAAAAGTGATGGGGGGGAATGCATCACGGGATGCACCCCCAATTTGTCGGCTTCTTAGGGTGTTACCCCTTTTGAAAGCTGGGTTATATATATTTATATATATATGGTGGTCATCTGCAAAAAGGTAATTTGGTGCTCCTGGGCCGGGTTACGGCTGGGGGTAAGGTATTTGTGGGCAGATGGCCAAAATTAAGTATCGGTGGCTTCAAGGACTTGCCCCTGTCATTCTGGTTGGTTTATAATGTTATGACCCTGATAGGGTCGCAGTGGGTTATTTGTTGTTATGATGTATCCCCTTTTTTGGGGATTCAAAAATTATGGTATTTAAAGTTATTGTTATTTAAATAATAAACGGCTGCTGTGGCCATTAAAATCCAACTCTGTTTCAGTGTCTGCTTTGGGAGGGTAGATTTACATAAGGGGAGAAGCGACTCGACTTATTTGAGTCAAGCAAATTACACTCCCCAATAAGAAGAATTACTATTCTGTGAATATCAGACTCACCCAAGAGATCTGTGTCTTCAGGAGGCCTAGGAAGGTCATGCAAGGTGACGCCTTGGGTGGATCGGGTGGTAGCGGAGTAACCTGCAATAAACAGAGTGAACATAGAGGTCAGGGGAAGGTCAATGTCTGGTGGTGTTGTCATGTCATGGGCAAATCCTCAGTATGGGACCGTCACAGTGGTCGTTATGGCCAATAGTTATAAGGTGATAGGCTTCTCTAGGGAGAGGATTTACCCAAATATCCAATGGGCCATGGTGTGTTTACTTATGTTACATACATGGTGGAAGACAATAGCCCAAGACTTAGGCGGGATTCACACGACAGGGTTTCCCGGCCGGGTGCCGGCCGTTCATAAATCGGCCGGCACCCGGCTGCATTAGGAATAATAGACCCCTAATGGGGCTATTCACACGACCGATTTTTTGACGGCCGGGAAAACCGGCCATCAAAAAATAGGACATGCTCTATTTTCGCCCGGGTGCCCGGGTGCCCGGCCGCCCGGCTCCCATAGAAGTCTATGGGGCCGGGTAACACCCGGCCATCACCGGAATGTGTCCCGAGTGATGGCCGGGTCTACCGTCGCTCGCGCACTCTCTCTCCTCCTCCTCACAGTGCAGAGTGCATGTGAGGAGGAGGAGGAGGGTCTTTTATTGCTCGCTGTAGGAGTCGGAATCCCCAATCCCCGGCCGGGGATTGGGGATTCCGCTACAGGAGAAGTGCGTGACTACACTGTCCAGATATGGACACAGCGAAGTCACTCACTTCTGCAGCGGAATCCCCGACTCTATGGCCGGGGATGCCGCTACAGGAGAAGTGCGTCACTACACTGTCCATATATGGACACAGCGAAGTCACGCACTTCTGCAGCGGAATCCCCGACTCTATGGCCGGGGATGCCGCTACAGGAGAAGTGAGTGACTACACTGTCCATATATGGACACAGAGAAGTCACGCACTTCTGCAGCGGAATCCCCGACTCTATGGCCGGGGATGCCGCTACAGGAGAAGTGCATGACTACACTGTCCATATATGGACACAGCGAAGTCACGCACTTCTGCAGCGGAATCCCCGACTCTATGGCCGGGGATGCCGCTACAGAAGAAGTGCATGACTACACTGTCCATATATGGACACAGCAAAGTCACGTACTTCTGCAGCGGAATCCCCGACTCTATGGCCGGGGAAGCCGCTACAGGAGAAGTGCATGACTACACTGTCCATATATGGACACAGCAAAGTCACGTACTTCTGCAGCGGAATCCCCGACTCTATGGCCGGGGATTCCGCTACAGGAGAAGTGAGTGACTACACTGTCCATATATGGACACAGCAAAGTCACGTACTTCTGCAGCGGAATCCCCGACTCTATGGCAGGAAATTCCTCTTCAGGAGAAGTCAGTGACTACACTGTCCATATATGGACATTGAAGTCAGTGACTTCTCCTGGAAGGGGGGGGGATGGGTGTAACCTACAGGGGGCTGTGTGGGATCACCTACAGGGGGCTGGGTGGCATCACCTACAGGGGGCTGGGTGGCATCACCTACAGGGGGCAGGGTGGCATCACCTACAGGGGGCAGGGTGGCATCACCTACAGGGGGGCAGGGTGGCATCACCTACAGGGGGCAGGGTGGCATCACCTACAGGGGGGCTGGGTGGCATTACCTACAGGGGGCTGGGTGGCATTACCTACCGGGGGCTGGGTGGAATCACCTACAGGGGGCAGGGTGGCATCACCTACAGGGGGCTGGGTGGCATCACCTACAGGGGGCTGGTGGGTGGCATTACCTACAGGGGGCTGGGTGGCATTACTTACAGGGGGCTGGGTGGCATTACCTACAGGGGGCTGTGTGGCATCACCAACAGGGGGCTGGGTGGCATTACCTACCAGGGGGGCTGTGGCATTATCTACAAAGGGCTGTGTGTGGCAACAAATTTAAATGAAATTCATCCGATTTTAAAACGGACAGGGAAAAAAACGGATGCAAATCGGGTCCAAATCGGCCGGTAAAAACGGCAACTCGGCCCGGAACGGAATCGGAACGGATGCAAATCGGATGCAAACCGGCCGGGAAAATCAGCCAAAAACGGCCGATTTTCCCGGCCGGCACTCGGACCCTGTCGTGTGAATGAGGCCTTAAAATTTAATTTGTATCTGTTTTCTTAAAGGGGTTTTCCGGAAGCAAACAATCACATTTAGTTAAACAAAACAATCCAAAGCAAGTGACTTTGCAATATACTTACGTTGGATCTGATGAATGTAGCGTCGTATCCCATCTTCAGTCACGTGACCACTTTCTAATCCAAAATTGGCACTTCCTCTGCAGACCCGTCCATTAGCTCCGACAGCTAACTTCCGGTTTCCGGTTATCAGAGAGTCCGGTTTCGCCACAAATTACGTAACTGTACCACGTGTTTCCTCATCTGTTTAGCCATGTCCGGGCGGTCCGCAATTTATTCTGCAGGGCCGTTCCAGAACGTCCTGCAGAGTTAGCATGTTTGCCGCTCCACGGCGGCATTTAACTCCGTGATACAGCTGTCTCTAGACAGCTGTATCATGGATCTTTAACCGGAGACCACTCAGCGTGGTCTCCGGTCATGTGATCGTTGTGACAACCTGTCACAACCATCACATTGCTCCTTATAGCAGCGCTTATGTGCCGACTGTGAGGAGCTCTGTGATACAGCGGTCTAGAGACAGCTGATATCACGGAGCTTTCACCCGAAGACCACTCAGCGTGGTCTCCGGTCATGTGATCGCTGTGACAGCATGTCACAGTGATTACATTGCTCCTCCCAGCCGTCCTTGTGCGCCGACGGTAAGGCGCTCAGCCATGCTGTGACAGCCTTTCACAGCGATCCCATGCGGGCCGACGGTAAGGAGCTCCATGATACAGCTGTCTAGAGACCGCTGTATCACCGAGCTTTAGAGTGGTCTCTGGCCAGATGATCGCTGTCACAGCGATCACCAGTTGCATCTTCTCCCAGAGAGGGAGAAGAATAATGTAATGTAAAAAAAAAAAAAACACACTTTCTTTTTTCAATAAAAATGTATTCTATAAATAAATATGTCTATCTGCTACACGGCGGCTGTGGCCACGCACGACACAGGTCGACCAGCCAAAGATCGCTATGTCCCGTAGCCTATATTTCATGTAATACAAGTCAATGTGGTGTCGCAACGCGCAAGTTGCCACGACATGACAGTTGCGAGAATTCCAAACGGTCGTGTCGCAGTTACTTGCAGGTCACAACGCGACCACATTGACTTTCATTACTTGCGGTGTAGGCTATGGGACATAGCGATCTTTGGTCGGACAACATGTGTTGTGGCCAAAGTCACCATGTAACACACGGAGTACCAGGCAAGTAGATGAGATTTTACAAAACTCATCCGCACGCTGCAGACATTTTACACGGAAGATTTTCAAATCTTTGATATGTCGTTAAATTAATACCTTGGGATCTACTTTCTATAAAGTGATCATATTTGGGGTGTCAAAGGGGTTTTCCAGTCTACAAAAATTGATGGCCTATCTTCAGGATAAGCCATTAATATCTGATGGGTGGTGGCACGTCTCCCTGCAGATCGGCTGTTTTGAAGGGGCCACAGTGCTGGTACGAGCGCTGCTTCCCCTCCATTTCCTTTACTGCTCACACTGTGAATCACGGACACACTTGTAGCGGCGGTTCACAGTATTACAATATACACTTGAATGGGAGAAATCTGTAATACTGTGAACCGCCGCTACAAGTGTGTCCGTGATTCACAGTGTGAGCAGTAAAGGAAATGAAGGGGAAGCAGCGCTCGTACCAGCACTGTGGCCCCTTCAAAACAGCCGATCGATGGGGGTGCCGGCTGTCGGACCCTGACAGATCAGATATTGATGGCATATACTGAGGAAACCGCGTCAGAAAATGCGCCAAAAAACGGCCAAAAACGCCTCCTATTGGTTTCAATGGGAGGCGGAGGCATTTTTACCTGGAAAAGAACTGGCATGCCCTATTTTGGGGGGCTTACGTCTCTGAGCCCCCATTGACAACAATGGGAGGCAGAGAAAGTGTTTTTCGCTGCGTGTTTGACCACGGCGCTCAATGGCCGCGGCCAAAACCCGGCAAACGGCGTGCAGGCAGATCAAAATCTGCCTCGGAATTACAGACAGAATTTTGAGGAAGAATTTTCTGCCTGCAAAAAAACTCAGTGTGAACAGGGCCTAATACAGGATCTCTTGGAACAGATCCAGCAGCAGGTGAGGAAAATGTGCTGACTGGATTGTGTGTAGCAAGATGTCTGACATAGGTGGAGTGGGCGGACTTACATTTACCAGGCTGTGAAAGGGGCGGGGGAGGGAGATGGTGCCTGTACTTAGATCAAGGATAGATGGAGGCACAAAGGATCATGATGATTATTACTGTGTAGGACAGTGCGCAGGGACGAGCTGTCGGGAATTACAGCAGGGAAGGACCTGTGACCATAGAGGGGTGTGGCCAGGGGCATAACTAGGAAAGACTGGGCCCCATAGCAAACTTTTGGCTGGGGCCCCCCTCCCCTTGGTGTCACACAGCCCCCCAGTAGATAACGCCATACAGCCCCCTGTAGATAACGCCATACATCCCCCTGTAGATAACGCCATACAGCCCCCCCCTGTAGATAACGCCATACTGCCCCCTGTAGGTAATGCCATAGAGACCCCCTGTAGATAACGCCATACAGCCCCCTGTAGATAACGCCATACAGACCCCTGTAGATAACGCCATACAGCCCTCTGTAGATAACGCCATACAGAACCCCCCATGTAGATAACGCCATACAGAACCCCCTGTAGATAACGCCATACAGAACCCCCTGTAGATAACGCCATATAGAGTCCCTCTGTAGATAACGCCATACAGCCCCCTGTAGATAACGCCATACAGCCCCCTGTGGATAACGCCATACAGCCCCCTGTAGATAACGCCATACAGCCCCCTGTAGATAACGCCATACAGCCCCCTGTAGATAACGCCATACAGCCCCCTCTGTAGAGAACGCCATACAGCCCCCCATAGGTAACGCCATACAGCCCCCACTGTAGATAACGCCATACAGAGTCCCCCTGTAGATATAGATAACTCCATACAGAGTGCCCCCCCTGTAGATAACGCCATACAGCCCCCCTGTAGGTAACGCCATACAGCCCCCTGTAGGTAACGCCATACAGCCCCCCCTGTAGGTAACGCTATACAGCCCCCCTGCAGGTAACGGTATACAGCTGCCCACCCTGTAGGTAACGCCATGCAGCCCCAACCCCTAAAAAAAATTCGACCTACAGTGTGTCCTACAAAAGACATGTATCCCCTCTCCACAGGACAGGGGATACATGTGTGATCGCTGGCAGCGATAAGGAGAACGGGGGACCAAAAGTCCCCTGAAGTTCTCCATGACTAACCTCTGACTTCCGGCGTCTGCGCAGCTCAATAAAAATGAAAGGAGCGCTGGTCACGCATGCACACAGGCGCGACCGGCGCTCCATTCATTTCTACGGAGCTGCCGACACAGACCCCGGAAGTCCGTGGTTTGTGATGGAGAACTTCAGGGGACTTTCAGTCTCCCGTTTTCCCTATCAATGCCAGCGATCACACATGTATCCCCTATCCTGTGGATATCCTGTTGATAGGGGATACATGTCTTATGTTTAATGGCAGAGCGGGGAGATACCTCCCCGCTCTGCCGTAGTGTTCAGTGGCGTCGCGCTATAGCAGCCATAGCGGCTGCTAGCGGAGCCTCCAGCCATGGTCGGGGCCCGTGTCAGCGGGCGACATGGGCCCCCTCATGCTGCGGGCTCCTTAGCAGCCGCTACGGCTGCTACAGCGGTGGTTACGCCACTGGGCATGGCAGTATTCAAATAGCTGAGTTTTTTTCCTGGACAACCTCTTTAATTATATATTTTGGTTATTTTGTAGTCACTACACGAGGACTACATTGACCATAAGTCACTTTGTTCCTTTAGATTCATATTTTTGGGAGGGAAACTACTGTAAATTTAATAATTTCAGTCTAGTATGACATCTCTAAAAATACTTAAAAATGTTTGACTTACTCCGAAGATGTTCTCCTCGAGCCACTCAATGACCTTCTCGATCCGAGACGACGGTTCCTCCTTTTGTGGAATAGGTTTTTCTATAGTAATCTGTAAGACAAGATTGTGACTGTACATTAAATGTCTGCTCAGCGCCAATGTTCAGCCTGTAAAGCATGCACTGATTGTTTTCATACAAGGACACCAGGTAAAAAAGCAAAGGATTTGCCTTTGTAGATCCTGAGTAAACACCTCAAGGACAAGTACTACACATGAGTAAAATATTTTATATAGCTCCACTTTTAAACAATAATTTCTTAACCCCTTCCCGACATCCACTGTACATGTATGTAAGTATGGGTCCGGAACTGAGCCCACGACATGTACAGCCTGTGTCAGCTGTATATTACATTTGACACCCTGCTCTAAGGTCTGGGATCAGAGATAATTCCGATCCTGGCCATTTAACCACAAATATGCCATGGTCAATAGTCTTCTCTGTCCCCCCATCACCCCCTGTGACGCGGGGGCGGTGGTTTATCAGGGCAACCGGGGAGGGCTAAATGAAGGGGATAGTATCCTATTAAAAGGGTTGTCTTACAATTGACAATTATCACTTATCTACTGGATAGGTGATAAATGGCTGATCACTGGACGCGCCCCTGCTGGGACCGCCACCAATAGCGAGAATAGGGCTCCCAAACTGTATCTCCTTACCGCTGCTTTAATCAATGTCTATGGGACTGACGGAAACAGATGGGCGCTGTACTCAGCTGTTTCCATTATTCCCATGGAATTTGAATGGAGCGGAAGAACGCATTCTCAACCACCCCTCTATTCAATGTCCTCATCATTGTGGTCAAGCAGTAGGGAAAAAAACAGGGGGTTGGAGACCAACACTCAAGCAATCGGTAGGGGCCCCCAGTGATCAGACAATTATCACATATCCTGTTGTATACTCCATTTAAGCCCTGTGCAGTGTATTGTATGAGCCAATCAACACACGTTTAAGTCCCCCTAGTGGAACTAAAAAAAATGAATATTTTATATATATAAAAAGAGACATGACCTCTGGGTAAATAGGGTGATATATGGGCATATAAATAACACAGATCGACAATATTGGTAGTAAATTCTTACTCACCCAAATACCGTCTCTCCGATATGCTCACAGCAGTCGCAAAATAGGGCATAGCCTTCCTTGGGGGGCAGAGCAGCCGGTGGAGCAACCTACAATAAAAACGTAACAAATTATAGAGAAAAGCCGACATGACCACAATAAATGACTTATAATTGGGGGTCAGTAAATAACATAAGACCTCACGTATGCGCTGGAGGAGATTTATTCTCTGTGCATTACTTATGCCATTACTCTTTATATTAGTATGTAACTTATCTCATAACAGCCAAACCGGAGACGCCTCCATGGGTCTTTCTTTTCCGTTAGGAGAAGTCTATAGTTTGACTGATATGAGCTAATTTGCATACTTTTTTCCCCATGAAGCATTGCCTGTAAATAAGTCTCCATACATCTGCTTGCTCTCCTCAATAAGAGCCAGTACTCCCACCACACTCTTTATATTAGATTATGACTCAGCAGCGACATTTGGTCTCCTGCGGTTCGCTGTAAAATGTGTGTATCTGAAGAGGATACAACTGATGTACAATATAAGATACAGTATAAGCGGGGCAATGATATCATCCCCCTACTCACCCCAAATATGGACTTTGTCATCCATCTGTATATGTCCGATAACTTGGACGGCTCTGCTCCAGGGGGCACTGCTAGGGCATTAGTCTAGAATAAAAAGTGAGATAGTAAATTGTAAGACAATACAAAGTACAAATGTCATAATGTAACACAGTGGTAGCCAGTCACAGGGCAGATTAGTATCGCAATTATACAAAGCTTCAACCACATCGTCAGTCGCTTTCACCTCAGTGAAATGAGCCAATATGGAGGCAGCAGAGAAAGTGACCACGATGGTGTTTATGACAGACCTCCCAATCGTCCCGAATCCGGCGGGCAAGTCCCGGTTTTTGACTGCTGTCCCGCCGTCCCGGCGGTCTGAGCAATGTCCTGCCCTGCCCCAATCTATCTATCTATCTATCTATCTATCTATCTATCTATCTATCTATCTATCTATCTATCTATCTCATATCTGTTTGTCTGTCTATCTATCTATCTATCTATCTATCTATCTATCTATCTATCTATCTATCTATCTATCTATCTATCTATCTATCTATCTATCTATCTATCTATCTAATCTATCTACAAAAATAGAATCCTGCAGCACAGGCTTAAATGAAAGGGGGTGCAAGCCTTAGGGAACTGATCACTGTCCCTATAGACAAAAAGCAGTAAATAGGCAGTAAATAGAACAGAAACGAAGCAGCTGAGTGCTCACACGAGTGCTTCAGCGTCTTCGTTTTAGCGATTGGTGGGGGTCTCAGTGCTCGGACCCCCACCAATGCAAACTTCTGACATGTCACTATGACACGTCAGAAGTTTGTTAAACGTTTACCAAACACTTTAAGTATAAAAATGCCTAAATGGATGCTCCATATGGAGTTAAAAGGGTTATCCAGTCCCTAAAAATTCATGACCTATCCTCAGGATAGGCCATCAAAAGATGATGGGTCGGGGTCCGACTTCCGGGACCCCCTGCCGATCAGCATTTTTGAAGGGGGTGCAGCGCTCGTTGTACTACTTTGATGATCTACGTATTTTTTTTTATGTGGGGAAGTTCATATTTCAATAAAAAAATATTTTCTTATGTCTCTGTGTTTTCTTTAATACTTTAATAGCGCCTTAGTAATGGCAGCAGTCTGATTGACAACGTCCATTACTAAGGTGGGGCTTAATGTTTGCTAGTAAAATGGCTGCAACTAACCCCCCATTATTACTCCTGTACCCACCGCCACCAGGGGTGCTGGGAAGAGCCGGGTGCGATCCAGTACCAGACCAACTGTAGTGATGGTCGGGCACTGGGCAGCAGCAGGCTGGTATTATGAGGCTGGAAAGGGCCATAAACCTTGGCCTTTCCCACCCTTGTAATGCTAGGCTGCTGCTGCTGTGTTGTATCTGGCTGGTTATGGAAAATGGGGGGGGGACCCCACGTAGATTTAAAAAAAAGAAAAAAAAAGAAAACGACATTGCTTTCCCCCCCATTTTCCTAACCAGCCAGATTCAACAAAGCAGCAGCAGGCTAGCATTACCAGGGTGGGAAGGGCCACAGTTTCTGGCCTTCCCCAGCCTAATAATATCAGCCTGCGGCCACCCCAGAGTCCGGCCATCACTAGAGATGGTCAGGTACTGGATCGTACCCGGTTCTTCCTGACACCCCTAGTGGTGGTGGGCACCAGGGTAATAATGGGGGGTTAGTTGCAGCCTTTTTACTGGGTCACACTAAGCCCCAGTAATGGACGCAGTCAATCAGACAACTGTCATTACCAAGGCGCTAATAAAGGATTAAAAAAAACACAGACACATGAGAAAATATTTTTTTTATTGAAATAAGAACTCTCCTACAAAACCCTCTTTGACCATTTTATTTTTTTTAAAACGTAGATCATCGCAGTAGTCCAACGAATCTACGAGGTAGTCCAAACGGTCCAGCGGAACCTGCAAAACAAAATAATAAGGTTTGTAATATGAAGAATAAAAATACTTCTCCTCACCTCTAGCGACTTCTGTCTTCTTCCCTTCGCTGCGATATATACTAGACGTCAATGAAAAATAATTCCCCTTCATATAACTCTGCTACCTGTCAGCTAAAAAGTCATCCACCACAGGGAAAAATGTTTCCCCACCATGTCTGATTCCCCAGTGTTTCTTTGTGGTTCTCCGCCATGGGCAAATCGTGGTAAAATTTGGTCGATATATTCAGTGTTTATTGGTGAAAAATTGCAAAATTGAGAGAAATTTTTTTAAAAATAGCATTTTTCAGAATTTAAATGCATCTGTTTGTAAAACAGACGGTTATACCACCCAAAATAGTTACTAGTTCACATTTTCCATATGTCTACTTTAGATTGGAATCGTTTTTGAACATTCTTTTATTTTTCTTGGACGTTACAAGGCTTCGAACATAAACAGCAATTTCTCATATTTTTAAGAAAATTTAAAAAGCCTTTTTTTTAAGGTACCTCTTCAGTTCTGAAGTGGCTTTGAGGGGCCTATGTATTAGAAACCCTGATAAAACACCCCATTTTAAAAACTAGACCCCTCAAAGTATTCAAAACAGCATTTAGAAAGTTTTTTAACCCTTCAGGCATTTCACAGGAATTAAAGCAAAGTGGAGGTGAAATTTGCAAATTTCATTTATCTTGCTGAATTTCAATTTTATTCAATTTTTTTTCTGTAACACAGAAGGTTTTACCAGAGAAATGCTACTAAATATGTATTGTCCAGATTCTGCAGTTTTTAGAAATGTCCCACATGTGGCTCTACTGCGCTCGTGGAATAAAACACAAGCCCTAGAAGCAAGGAAGCACCTAGTGCATTTTGAGGCCTCTTTTTTATTAGAATATATTTTAGGCAGCATCCCAGGTTTGAAGAGTTGTTGAGGTGCCAAAACAGTAGGAATAGCCCAATAGTGACCCCATTTTGGAAACGACACCCCACAAGGAATTCATTTATCGTTGTTGTTACCATTTTGACCGCATAGTTTTTTCACAGCACGTATTTGAATTGGGCTGTGAAATGAAAAAAATTTCATTTTTTCAAATAAAATGTCATTTGTGATCAAAATTTCTTCTTTTCACAGGGAACAAAATACACCATTTTGTTGCCCAATTTGTCCTTAGTGCGGCAATACCCCATTTGTCGTGATAAACTGCCGTTTGGGCCCATGGGAGGGCTCAGAAGGAAAGGAGCGCAATGTGTTTGTTGGAGTCCAGATTTTGCTGGATTGGTTTTCGGGTGCCATGTCGCATTTGCAGAGCCTCAGAGGTATCAAAGCAATGGAAACCCATCATAAGTGACCCCATTTTGGAAACTACACCCCTCAAGGAATTCATTTATAGGTAATGTGATCATTTAGACCCCATAGTTTCTTCACAGAACTTATTTAAATTGGGCTGGGAATTAAAAAATAAATATTTTTTCCAATAATATGTCGTTTTAGCTCAAAAATTCTTATTTTCACAAGAAATAAAATACCCCATTCTGTTGCACAATTTGTCCTGAGTGCGGCAATACCCCATTTGTGGTGATAAACTGCCGTTTGGGCCCATGGGAGGGCTTAGAAGGAAAGGACCACCATTTGGCCTACTGGGGATTTTCTAGTGCGAAGTCATGTATGCAGAAGCCCCTGAGGTACCAGTACAGTTGAAACCCGCAAGAAGTGACCCCGTTTTAAAAACGACGCCCTTAAGGCATTCGACAATTGGCGCCGTCCCTACTGGGCAGTTTTTGAGAATGAGGCACATCTGTTCATCGAATGTGAACTTTGAGAAACAATCTAGGGATTTGCGAGAAAGATTCTTGGACAGGGGGTACAGTCACAGAAGTATTAAGAAAGGATACAGACGGGCACAACTCACGAGTCGGGATTCAATTTTACATCCATTGGGAATAAATAAAAAGAAAAGTGATCAAAATAATATTCGATACATCACTACGTATAATAATCAATGGTATACGAAGAGATCTATTTTGGATAAGCATTGGCCAATTTTGCACCTTGAACCTGCTATTGTGGGAAATCTATCCAAAAAACCCCAAATGACAGCTCGAAGGAGCATGAATCTTAAAGACATGCTAGTGAAGAGCCATTATGTACCGAGGCAACAAAGCTTATTTTCATCAAGCAGTCCCAGACAGGGTTGTTACCCTTGTGGTGATTGCCTATCATGTACGAATATGGTCCGCACAACAACCTTTGTGTCAATGACAGAGAATAGGGTTTTTGAGATCCGACACTATATCTCTTGCAGCACAACGAATGTTATATATTACGCAACCTGTGGCTGCCAGAAGGTATATGTTGGTTTGACCTCAAGACAATTAAGGATTAGGGTAAGAGAACATGTGCGTGATATAGTCGCTGCTAAGGAGGGCGAGGACCTCACACTCCTTAAAACAATCCCCAGACACTTTAAAATACACCATGCCTGTGACCCAAAATCTTTCAAGGCATGGGGTATTGACAGAGTCTTTTGTGGCATTAGAGATGGGGATGTTAAGAAATTGTTGGCTCAGAGGGAATGTAAGTGGATTATTACCCTTGGTACAATGGCCCCTGTTGGTCTGAACGAGACATTAAGTTTTGCCTCATTCCTTTAAACTCTCTATCTTTATTTGTTTTTTAACCTTTTTAATCTGTATATCTACTAATATATGTTTTTGTTCTGTTTAGTTTTTTATTCTACTCCTCCATATCAGAGTATGTCTGATTTATCTACGGTCACTATACGTGGGACGTGAGAGGCTGGATTTATGTGGAGAGATTCTCTTCTTTCTCTACACCTCGGAACATGATGGGACCTTTTGGAGCGTGTCCACACGATGTTGATATTTTATTATCTGTCATTGCATTTGTATTAATGGATTCATTGTAAAAATCGCAGTATATAATTAATATTCTCTTATGTAGACTTTTATTCTCCTGATGTAATACTTATAATTTTCTTTGTATGTATGTGTTTTTTATTAGTTACTTTTATATATATATATATTATTTTATTAATGTATGGGTATTCACGCGGAATACATATGTGGAAATAGTATTTTTCCTTGTCTGTATTCTTCTTGGATATTTATTAATATATACTCACTTTAATGATTTATTAAATATTATTGCTGACCTTTATATTTTGTCAGCATCTTATCACTATATGTTCCTTTTTTTGTCACTTATTTTTATCTATATGAGTCACACACCCGGCTGAACATATTCAGGTCCCTATTGGCCTCTTTGGTCAGCTGGTCTCTCGACCTATCACTTGTCTATTATGGCTTATAATTTGTCATTCTTTAATATATTTTTATTTATCACTTCTTTCATCAGGATACATTCTTCTACTTTTGAATGTTTCTGCTTATTGATACCTTTGAGACCTTTTATCTCAGTATAATGTGTCTGTGTACATCTGCGGTGAATGATATTCTTAGGATTATAAAATGGCCCACATTCTAAATGGTAGATTAATTGCTTTTGATTTTTTCCAGAGCCGCGCATGCGTGGTCGGGTCTCAATGGCTCGGTGCTGGAGTCTCGCGATGATCTGACTGTGTCACACACCCGGCTGAACATATTCAGGTCCCTATTGGCCTCTTTGGTCAGCTGGTCTCTCGACCTATCACTTGTCTATTATGGCTTATAATTTGTCATTCTTTAATATATTTTTATTTGGGCGTGGTTTGGCCGAGGATGCTGATGGCCGCGTGAGACAAGAGCTCCGCCAAAGATTCTCATCACTAGCTACTAAAAGCACCTGTCAGCGACAAAAATCACTCCCATGATAAGGATTTCAAAACTCTATATGGGCAGGAAGAGATTCCCTAAGCAGTCGGCTACAAAGTCGGATCAGAACTCATCCATAATGGAAGAAGGTGATTCCAGAGCTCCGGAAGATGGCGACGAGGAGAGGTCACGAAGTCCAGCTCCGTTAACCACAAATAAACCCCCAATGATACTTACAGGTGAGGAGACTGTGCAGGAAAAGGGTACAAGAGCGCGAGAGATGTCAGAAGGCACGCAGACACCTCGTACAGAGCTACGAACAGCACAGACGAGGAATACTGTGAAGTACTCCATTACCAAAATGGCGCCAACGTCCCCACGAGGCATACCCGGAAGAGACGATACTATGATGTTGAAACAGCATGCAGCAGTGATCCGGATACCGAGTCCGGAGAGGTCAGAGAATGAACCTAGCTCTCCGTCCTCTAGCCCTGCTAAGCAGAAACAGAAAATGGACGATCACCTCAAGGAATCTGAGGTAAGCCATGATCCTAAATCTCTGAATAATGCCAATGACACAGCAGACGCTTTTGAAAGTTTCCACACCTCAAACAAAGTGGTCTCAGAAAACATGCTTAAAGAGATGTTGTCAGCTCTCCGAAGCACACTGCACAATGACATATCAAATATTGTACAGCCTTTTCAAAAATCACTGTCTGAAGTAGGAGAAAGAGTCTCGCACATAGAAAACAAGATGGCGACATTTGCCGCTGCACATAATGATCTCGTTGACTCACATAAAGACATAGAAGAGAAAGTTAGTAAAATCCAAGCGAAACTGATAGACTCAGAAGATAGAGACAGAAGAAACAACATAAAATTCAGGGGCATTCCGGAATCGATAGCCGGACTAAATCTGAGAGATTACATTCAAAAATTCATCAAGAGTATCCTACCTGACACTATTGAATATGAGCTTAGCATTGATCGTGCACACAGGGTTCCAAAACCTAAAAATCTACCTGATAACATACCGCGTGATGTGCTAGCAAGATTTACTTTTTTCCAAATGAAAGAAAAGTTAATGTATGCGTCACGTATACATCAGCCTTTGCCCTCACCATACTCTCACCTTAAAATGTTTCAAGATTTATCAGCTGCCACCTTACAAGCAAGAAGAGAAATGGCACCGCTAACGGAAATATTGAGGAAAAATAATATTCCATACAGATGGGGTTATCCAACGAAAATACTAGTAAATCGCAACGGCACAGTTCATATGGCCAGAACAGTCACTGAAGGACATTCCCTGCTGAAGCTGTGGAATATCTCTACAGAACCACCTATACTGGACTCTCCTAGAAGATCACCGGCAAGAATAGATGGTGAATGGCAAAGAATTGGTCCGACTTAACTTTATAATGGTAATCTAATGCTTTTTTGAAAAATGATGATGATACTGTACTATGTGGTATTACACGTTTCCACTTAAAATTTTCCCCCACATATCGGTTCGTGTAAAGATACCGAATGACTTGAGAGTCATCCTATTCTATGTTATTGTTGTATTGATGTTATGTTTTTGTACTGGAAGTTACCTATATAATGACTGTAATGTATTGCAAACCTGTAAAAGTGTGCGTTCAAAGAAATATCAGACCCCTGTCTTTGCCCTTAAGATCATGCCTGGCCTTACATCTATAAACCCAAAACACCATCCACTCAAAAATGGGAATAAATCTATTATCATTGAATGTTAGGGGTATTAACTCCCCTTTCAAAAGATCCCTCCTCTGGAGAGAAGCAAAAAAGCATGGAAGTGACATAATTTGTCTACAAGAAACACATATTAGTGAGAATAACATTCCTCACCTACAACATAGGGACTACCCTACCTTGATATATTCAACATACCCTCAAAAAAAGAGAGGGGTACTTATTGCCTTTAAATCATCATTGGCGATTACAATTCACCACCAATATATAGACCCACAAAGTAGATATATTATCTTGGTATGTACCATTAATAATCAGGATTACACAATAGTAAATTTATATGCCCCTAACAGAAGACAGATTCACTTTATAAACAGAATAGTCAAAAAAGCCCAAAAGATTAGGAAAGGGAACTTAATAATAGGTGGAGACTTCAATTCAATAGTAGATCACTCATTAGATTCGACAGCTAACTCCAGAAACCAAAACCTTGATCTCCAAAGCTTCCTAAGACTTAATTCCCTCTTTGATATATGGAGAATCCAACATGCATCAGAAAGAGATTACTCCTATTACTCTTCACGGCATAAGACCTACTCAAGAATTGATCTATTCTTGATTGATAAATTATTAATTGAGAGAGTGACCAAAACACAAATAGGATATATACAATGGACAGACCATGCACCGATATCAATGTCGATATCCGAACAATTCCCGAAGACAAATGACTATATCTGGAGAGCAAACTCCTATGTAATCTCGCATGATATCCATTCTAAAAAAATTGCCTCAGACATAGAAGAATACTTTTCCTTTAATGACCTTCCAGAAGTCAATCCATTCACGCTATGGAATGCTCACAAAGCATACATTAGGGGGTCCTTCATTAAAATAGGAAGCAGATTAAAAAAGGAGAGAGAGCTACAAATTAACAACTCCATGGCAAAGATACAAAATTTGGAAACACTAAACAAACAGAACTCATTTTCCACTTTGGCAGAACTGGGAAAGGAAAGGAATCATCTTCGTAATCTATTACTCCACAAATACGAACATACACTCAGGAAATCCAAAATGCATTATTATACACAGGACAATAAAGCAGGATCTTTATTAGCTAAAAGAATCAAACAACAAGCACAAAAATCCAGAATTCAGAAAATTATACATCCCAAGACCGGGGAAATGATAATGTCCCCAAAAGGCATTTCCAACGCCTTCAAAGATTACTACCAAAAGTTATACAATCTTAAAGAAGATAAAGAGACAACTCAACCTACACAAGTACATATAGACAAATTCCTTAAGCAAATAAACCTACCTAAAATCTCAGAGAACTCCTTACAATCTCTTAACTCTCCGATATCGCTTAATGAAATCACAAAGGCCATAAAATCGCTTCCAATGCACAAAGCCCCGGGACCTGATGGTCTTTCGAACGATTATTACAAAAAATTTATACATATATTAACACCCAGACTACTTACGGTATTACAAGAAGCCTCCACTACTGCAACATTCCCAAAAGAAATGCTGTCGGCATTGATAATAACCATCCCTAAACCAGGGAAGTCAACTGAACGAACTTCAAACTATAGGCCTATTTCTCTCCTGAACGGAGATGTCAAAATATATGCAAAAATACTAGCCTCTAGGCTGAAATTAGTTATCCCATCACTAATAACGAATGACCAAGCTGGTTTTATCCCGGGCAGACAAGCTCCAGATAATACTCGACGGGTCATATCTCTGATGCAATACTGTGAGTATAACAATATTCCATCAACCTTTCTTACAATTGACGCTGAGAAAGCGTTTGACAGGATAAATTGGAACTACGCTTTCTCTGTACTAGAAAAATTTGGCATTCAAGGCCATATTTACTCGGCAATTAAGGCCCTATACTCACAACCGTCAGCTAGAGTCTACTCCAACAATACTCTATCACAGGAATTTGTTATAACTAATGGTACCAGGCAGGGGTGTCCCCTATCCCCATTTTTTTTCATTTTATCTATTGAACCGTTGGCTGAATTTATTAGACTTGACAAGGAGATACAAGGCATTATTATTAATAAAAAGGAACATAAAATAACCTTGTTTGCAGACGACATTATTTTATGTAATACCCTCCCGGAGAGATCCTTGAAGAGAATTTTTGAAGTGCTCAATACCTTTAGTGATATCTCCTACTACAAGATCAACAGATCCAAATCCCAAATCCTCCCAATAAATATTGTATTACAAACTCTTTCTGATCTGAAGGCCAGGCATGATCTTGATTGGCAACCTCTAGAACTCAACTACTTGGGCATTAAACTTACATGTCCAACTAAAAAAATATATCAACAGAATTACCCACATCTGTTAATGAAATTAGAAAAAGAAATGCAGGTCTACTCTAAATCTATAATTTCATGGTTCGGAAGAATAGCTATCTTTAAAATGATGTTATTACCGCAATTGATGTATCTTTTTAGGACAATACCAATTCCAATTCCTAGCTCGTTCTTCACTATCCTTAATAGCCACCTACAAAAATTCATATGGAATGGGAAAAAATCTCGTACAGCATACAACATAATGACATTACATAGGAGAGCAGGAGGTCTAGGACTCCCTAATCTGAGAGATTATTATTCTGCATGTATTCTAGACCAACTTAGCCATTGGTGGAATGACAACTCTGATAAAAGCTGGGTGGAATTAGAAAGATACATAAGTGGTTATAGCTCTTTAAAGGCCAGAATGATATCTGTGATATGGAAGTTACCGTTAAAGAAAACATACTTGATATCTATACAAACCTCAGATAAAGTGTGGCAAAATTATATTAAAGTATCAAAAAACAATATGGTGTGTCCATATAACCAGATTCCGTTTTCTGGAAGATAATATTCCAGGCATAGAATTAGACGACTGGAAATTAAGCAATATCAAATCTGTGGCTGATATCATAGCTCAAGATTTCTCACAAATAAGCGGAAAATATCAAATACCTCCAAACCACCACATCAAGTTCTCACGTATAGATAAGTTCTTACAGCTGAAAAGACCAATGAACACTAATCAGAGCTCCGATTTAGTTTCGATGTTTAATATGATCACTAAAGCAAAAAGAGGAATATCCTTTTTCTACAATGATATTGGGAACAAATCTCTTTTGATTAAAAACCACTATATGGTTAAATGGGAAGAGGAGCTGAAGGTAAATATATCTGAAATCGAATGGAAATCAGCACTTAACAATATATATAAAATCTTCAGATGTGTAACTCACCAAGAAGCGGTTTTCAAAACATACCTGAGATGGTACTACACACCCACAAGAATAAATAAAATATTTCCTTCCTGTTCAAACAACTGCTGGAGATTATGCGGATATAAAGGATCCCTATATCATATACTGTGGGAATGTAACAAAATACAACCCCTCTGGAGTGCAACCAGCCGGATAATCTCTATCCTCCTGAAAAAAGAGTTTCACCTCAAACCAAGAATGGCTTTATTATTTCTAGATTTGAATTCCTTCGACCCCTCCTCCAGATATATTATAGCACATCTTCTTATGTCAACTAAGCTTATCATTACCAGACATTGGAAACAAACCACACAACCCCATATACAATAAGCAATAAGTTATAGCCCAAGTAAATACCACATACATATATGAAAAAATGGTTGCCAATCAAAATCATAAATATGTACAATTTACCCAAAGATGGGGAAAGTGGTCAGATAGCTCATATTATAGTTGCTGAACGCACACTTACCTAATGTTAATATCCCTGTTAATACAGTCAAAACCGGTTTAGATTAGTTATTTATTTCAGTTGCTCCGCACAGTGATACTAAAAGCATAAACAGTATAAACTACAATGAACCTTATTCGACTTGAGCGACTCTTTGAATAAAAACCCAATAAATAACGAAAAGGATCTTAGTATAGAAATGTATTGTACGCTCCGAGATAAGTATTACCATCTAGCATTTAATGAGTTGTATTAAAGCTTAACACACAATGGTATACAAAGAGGATGTACTGTTTTACTTTTACATAATTAACACAGTGAAAATATGAGAATGTAACATATAGTCAATCAAATGTATGTAAATCACTTTCTATACTGTAAACGATTTCATCACTGTGTTATGTATTTTTGCATGTTTTGCGGATTTAATAAAAAACTTTGATTTAAAAAAAAATATATATATTTTTATTTATCACTTGTTTCATCAGGATACATTCTTCTACTTTTGAATGTTTCTGCTTATTGATACCTTTGAGACCTTTTATCTCAGTATAATGTGTCTGTGTACATCTGCGGTGAATGATATTCTTAGGATTATAAAATGGCCCACATTCTAAATGGTAGATTAATTGCTTTTGATTTTTTCCAAGCAATCAATAAGCTTCACTATCGCTTCTTACCTTGTTTTCCGTCTGTGTGTGTCGAGCCTGTCGTCTCTGGACCTCGCTCGTGCTGTTTGATTGTACCTGTCTGCGCGTGCGCGGTTTCCGGAGCCGCGCATGCGTGGTCGGGTCTCAATGGCTCGGTGCTGGAGTCTCGCGATGATCTGACTGTGGCACACGCGGCTGAACATATTCAGGTCCCTATTGGCCTCTTTGGTCAGCTGGTCTCTCGACCTATCACATTTAAGAGGTCTAATTAATACGATTCAGAACACCCCTTGAAAAAGCTATCTACGCGAAATGCGCGTTGGGGTTTCTCCACACTTGGGAGTCGTCACATCTGAGGAGCCACATGGGTTAGTAACTTATTCAGGTTTACTACTAATTGATGATCTGTTATGCTATTTGCCCGGCCATCTGTATCTGTAGGTGACAGTAATGCTTTTTATTTAAAAAAACGATCTTTTTTCACAACGTTAGGTGCGATTTTAGTTTATGCTAATGAGCTTTCTTAATGCCCAAGTGGGCGTACTTTTACTTTCGACCAAGTGGGCGTTGTACAGAGGAGTGCATGACGCTGACCAATCGGCATCATGCACTCCTCTCCATTCATTTACACTGCACTAGCGATATAGTTATATAACTATGTGCAGCCTCATACACAAGCCCTAACATTACTACAGTGTCCTGATAATGAATACACATGACCATCCAGCCTAGACGTCATGTGTACTCAGAATCCTGACACTTCTGAATCTTTTCTGTGAGATTCCAGCAACGGATACGAAATCTCGCGAGATTACGAGGTAAACGAGATTTCGTATCCGTTGCTGTAAATCTCACAGAAAAGATTAGGGCCCTGAAACTGAAGGAATGTTCCCCTCCGGCCTGCGCATTGAGATGTTTTTCATCACCGCATTACTAGTGGCATAACTTTTTTTGTTTTTCGGCTGATTGAGCGGTGTGTGGGCTTGTTTTTTGCGAGACGGGCTGTAGATTTTATTGGTACCATTTTAGAGCACGTAGGACTTTTTGATCATTTTTTATTTCATTTTTTGATAAAGGAAATTACCAAAAACAAGCAATTCTGGAATAGTTTTTTATTGGGTTTTTTTCGGCATCCACAGTGCTCTCTAAATTACATGTTAGCTTTATTCTGCGGGTCGATACGATTACGGCGATACCAAAGTTATATAGTTTTTTTTATGTATTGCAGCTTTTGCACAATAAAATCACTTTTTTTATAAAATCATTTGTTTTCTGTGTCGCCATATTCTTAGACCCATAACTTTTTTATTTTTGCGTGCACAAAGCGGTGTCAGGAATTATTTTTTGCGGGATGGATTGCCGTTCTTATTAGTACTATTTTGGAGTAAATGTGACTTTTTGATCATTTTTTATAGCATTTTTTGGAAGGAGATGTGACCTAAAAACAAAGATTCTGGCGTTGTTTTTCATGTTTTTTTTTACCGTGTTCACCGTGCGGGATAAATTACATAATAGTTTTGTAGATTGGGTCGTTACGGACGCAACGATACCAATTATGTATAGTTTTTTTTAATTTTTACGATTTTTCCCAGAATAAAAGACTTACTATGGGAAAAAAGTCAGTTTAGCTTTATTTTTATTTGAAACTTGTGTGTTTTTATTGTTTTACCACATTTTTTGTAACTTTTTTTAACTTTTTTAACTTGTCACACTAAGGGACTTGAGGACCTGATGCCCCGATTGCTACTCTAATACACTGCACTATTAGCCAGATCGGAAGTTGTTAGCCAGATCGGAAGTCTTTTTCACCTTTGGGTGCATTTAGGGTATATTCCCTCTGGATGCATGGCAACGAGGTTTCCCCTCGGAGCACACTTGTTTGCAGACTGCTAAGTGACATATTTAGCTTTTGCGGTGACATGATTTAGCATATGCGGTGACATGATATTATGGTTGTATAATGGACAGCAGATGATATGAATTACGCACTATTGCAATTTACATGCTGACCTCATGATCTTTCATATAATACTGTTGTCTACCGCAGTTATGTCCCTATGTTAAGGTGTTTTTGTATACCATGCCCTTGCGGATTGGTGTTGTCTTTATACCATCCCTGCGATTTAACAGTAGTTTGGAGTGGTTCATACATAACTTTTTTCTCTTTTTAGAAACCTCGCTTTGTTTTTTACTATGTATGTTATATTTATATGCAATAAAATTGATTTTTTTACCATATGTATAGCCTTGTGACTCTTGGTTCTCAATTTTGTTAACTGCACTACATACGTAGCGCAGTGTATTAGCGCTGTCAGTTATTCACTGACAGCAAGCCTATGAGGACGCGCCACAGGTGGGTCCTCATCAGCTCCCGTACAAGGCAGACTCGGACACCGTTTTCTGGCGTCCGATTGCCATAGCAAACCAGCGATTGCGTCACTGGGCTGCCGGTCGGGTTAAAACCCATCAGATGCTGCGTAATATTGAGCGCAGCATCTGAGGGGTTAATCAGCCGGATCGGAGAATAGCTCCGGTCCTGGCAGTTACAGGAGGGTGCCAGCTCTATAATACAGCTGTCACCCCGCGGTGATGGTGCCGGCTCTGCTTCTGAGCCCGCACCATCACTGAGACGTAACTGTACTGCGCTTTGCGGGAACACCTTCCCGGCAGCGCCGTATATATGCGGCTGATGTCAGGAAGGGGTTAAGACTTCAGAATTTTGGGAAATAGATTATTGTGTATTTAAGTGCACCCAGAGGAGGGGGGGACAGGTTCAGTTCAGCGCATATGAGCTGGGGATTGGGGTGCTGCTCGATATGAAGGCAGCTGCAATTCAACCCCAATGTACCTGCTTTTTGTTGTGGTTTTATTTTGTATTTACACAAAATAAATACGAGCATTGTTTGCCAAATCCTGAGTGAGGACTGTTTAAAAGCGCAAGAATACCCGCACCCCAACAGGGTACAATAAGAAATACTTTCATTTTAATAACTAAGGAGGGCAACCTGGAAAACCCGCTATGGAGGGAGAGGGAAAGGCAGGTCCCACCCCCAACCTACCCACCATTCCATAAAATCCAGCCCAAAAAATAAATCAAAGGCCTCAGCAAAGAAAGATTTACTGATACAACCAATCTCATCTGGATTTATTCCTCTCACTCAGATTTACAACCTGGATGAGACAGACGCTCCCTCGGGTCGTTGGTATAGTGAGAATTTTTAGTTTTGTTTTAGGTGTTTTTTTACAAATTTTAAATGGGGCTGGTCAGTAAACAAAATAGTAATTGGTCATGGCCAATATGGGAGAGAGAAAAGGTGAATTAAGAATAAATAAATAAAAAATCCAAGGAGGTATGGCATATTTTGCACAGGCCGGGATTTGTGGGCCACGTCTCACAATGGTATGTGGTGTCCTTACGAATGCCTCGCTTGGCACACACACAGCATTTTTTTGGGGCTTCAGTTTTTTTTAATCAATAGATTTTTATTGAAAATGTTTACAATTTTTTCAACAGTATAAACCATCCTTGGTCCTAGAACATGGACCTGTATAGAATTAATACATACATGTGATATGTCAAAAAGGATATACATGAACAAGAAACAACAGACAACTTTGCTATGCCATATACATACAAATGATAATACACGTTATGTCATGGTTCCAAATAACTCTTCATTTAGGTGTGGTATTTCGATTTTACCCATAGCTCCCAATACCGTGCATTCTTTGTGTAACCAGAGGGAGACTGTAATAGCATGGATTCATGGTGACATGCTACATTTACCCTGCCTATCACTTCCAACAGGGTAGGGGAAATGGGAGACTTCCAGGACTTGGCAATTACCATTCTAGCAGCAATAAAGACATGGTGCACTAGTACCCGATGCTCTGGAAGTATGTCCTCTAAACCGATGTCTAGGATAGCCAATTCCGGGCAGTGAGGAAGAGATATTCCTGTGATTTCTAATAATAGGCGAAAGACCTCCTTCCACATTTCTCCAACCTTAGGACAGGTCCACCACATATGCAAGGTGGATCCCAAGGAGCCACAACCCCTCCAGCATCAGTTGGAACTGCTTTGAAATATATGTGCACATTTGGACGGTGTTAGGTACCATCTCAGGTGAATTTTACGGGTGAGTTCAATATGATTAACGCATTTGGAATGACGAGCAATCCAACTAGAGGCCTTCAACCTTTGTGCCATAGAAAACGTAGAACCCATCTCCCGTTCCCATCGTAGTATATGCTCTGTCTTCCCCGAGGTCTGCTTTTTCAAAAGGAGATCATAACTACAAGCTAAGCCCTTATTGTGTCCTTGCCATTTGAACAGGAATTTGTGATACGAGGAAAGATTTGTAGGTGGAGCCGGGATAGCAATTGATTGTATCATATGTCTTATCTGGAGATGCTGGTAAAACATGGTTCTAGTTACGCCATATTCCCTTACCAACTCGTATAAATCTGAAAGGGCTGTTACACCTAACAATTCCCATGTCTGCAAAAATACATGTGGGACTAAAGATTGGAATGCTTGCAACGGTATACGTTCATGAGATAGGTACACCCAATGATTTGCGCATACCTTTAATTTCCAACCTTTCAGTGCATCAGATGTAGTTACCAAGAAAACCCTAGACCTATCTGCCCCTACATATGTCGCGGCCATCAGATTGAGTATGGAAGAGCGGGGAAACATCTAATTTTCCAACTGGGCCTAAAGGGACGTAGCTGTGGAGCTCCATAACGTACCTAACTGATCCATGATGGCAGCTACATTATATGCCGTTACATCTGGGACTCCCAAACCCCCTTCCTTAACCTTCTGATACAATAAAGTCCTGGCTACCCTCACTCGTTTATTATTCCAAATGAACTGGAGAAACAGGTTCTGAATCTGAGAGGAGATACTAGTAGGTATTAACAGTGGAATAGTCCTGCAAAAATATAAGTATTTGGGAAGCAATAAAATTTTAACCAAATTGACTCTAGCAATCCAGGATAACTGGAACTTGTTCAGTCTTTCACATTCCAATCTCAAATCTGCTATGAGCCCTGCCAATTTTCGCCCAATATCCTTATTAAACTGCGATATAAAATTATATGCCAAACTATTGGCGAATAGATTGAATGAGTGCTTGCCATCCCTAATAGCACTAGAACAAGTAGGGTTTGTCAAGGGCTGTCAAGCCTGCGACGGTACGCGCAGAATGTTAGATCTTATACAGATAGCCGGAGATTCTACAAATGCCTCCCTTTTTATTTCCCTAGATGCCGAAAAAGCGTTTGATAGAGTTAACTGGCAATACCTGGAAGGTACTTTGGATAAATTTGGTTTTCAATCCTTTATAAAATCAGCCATACTTTCTCTATATTCCTCGCCATCGGCTAGGGTTCTGTCTTCAGGTATTCTTTCTAGATCTTTCAACATCACTAATGGGACTAGGTAGGGATGTCCTTTATCCCCATTAATTTTTACCCTGTGTATGGAACCATTTGCGAAAATTATTCGAAATTCTGAGAATATCTCGGGTATACGGGTGGGTGGAAAAGAACACAAAATAGGATTATATGCAGATGATGTTATTGTGACCTGCACTTCTCCCCTCGTATCTTTGGCAGAACTACTCCGCATCATCTCAAAATTTTCGGGGCTTCAGTTTTTTTTCTGTGGGGGGGATTTCTTTGGGGAAATGCTGGCCGGGAATTATCCTGCTGATGGAAGAACCAGATGAACTGCCCTCTCCTACCTGGTCATCAAATATCAGGGACTTGATGACCTTTTCCTGAAACTGCAGGAACGTATCCCCACCGCCGGCATATCTGCAGAGGACAAAGGCGTTGTATGCTGCCATCTGTGTAAGATGCACAGACAGCTTTTTATACCATACCTTGGTCTTGCGCATGGCGCTGTGTGGTTTTATGACCTGGTCAGACAGGTCAACGCCACCCATATATTTGTTGTACTCCTGTACACAATATGGTTTGGGAACTTGCGTGGTGGATCCGTGTACAGGGACAAGGCTGCCTCTGCTGTCGTGAATGCCGGTCAGTATGAGGACGTCCATTTTATCCTTCTACTTCAGGAGGAGCAGATCGTCACTGCAGACAGCTCTGCTCTCTCCTAATTTTAGGATCTGACCCAGTAAAGTTTTGGGGAGGCCCTTCTGATTTTTGCGGATTGTTCCGCACGCCAATGTGGATCTGGATGACGGACACTGTTGTAAGAGTTGTCCAGATAAAGATGATATCCTTTGCCAAGTAAAGGATGAATAAGATCCCATACGATCTTTCCACTAAATCCTAGGAAGGGGGGACATTCTGGGGGATCTATATGGGAGTATTTCCCCTCATAAACCCTAAAAGAGTAGGTGTAACCGGTGGCACTTTCACAGAGTTTGTACAGTTTTATGCCGTACCGGGCTCTTTTATTGGGTAGATACTGCCTGAAGTGCAGTCTGCCCTTGAAGCTCACTAATGATTCATCTACAGAAATATTTTGTTGGGGGGTATAAACTTGGGAAAAACTTTGGGAGTAGTGGGCAATCAATGGTCTTATTTTATACAGCCTATCAAAGTGTGGGTCCTATGGGGGTGGGCACTGACTTTGATCATTGTAACTCAGGAACTTTACGATGGCTTCGAATCGCATCCTTGTCATAACTGTGTGGTAAAGGGGGGGGTATTATATAAAATATCAGGGGACCAATAGTCCCTAATACTGGGCTTTATTATGAGACCAAAACTTAAAAATAAGCCACAAAACTTCCGCAATTCCACTGCGTTTTTGGGGGTCCAATTTTGGCCTCTCCCATAAAATGAGTCGGGATTCTGGGCGATAAATTGCTCCGCATAAATGTTGGTCTGCTGGACCATTAAATCTAAAAGGGCGTCTGAAAAAAACCGTAATAATAATCAAAGGGGCTGAAATCCGTATTGCCAATTTGAATGCCGGAGGGGGCTGTAAATTCAGGCACCTGGGGGGTATAATTGTCCGCAGCTTCCCATGTCAGCTCAGGCAGAGCAGGACCTACGGCTCTTCTGCGCCGACGGGGGGGGGGGGGGGGGTGCAGAGTCAGAGTCACTGGATAAAGATGAAGATGAAAGCACGAACTGTCCTTCACCTTCACTTGCGCTGTCCGTATCGGAACACATCATTTGTTTTTTCTTCCTCGGCTGTGAAGACTCATTTGGCCATCATTTTGTTCAGCTACTAACTCTATTTGTAACTCTATTTGTAACTCTATTTGTAACTCTATTTGTAACTCTATTTGTAACTCTATTTGTAACTCTATTTGTAACTCTATTTGTAACTCTTTTTTTGTAACTCTTTTTTGTAAAACTTTTTTTAACAAAAAATAAACAGCGCTGCTCTCAACTGCGGAATGAGAACAGACCAGCAACCCTGCTGTATCCAAAGAGTGAGCGTGCCCTACCTACCAGGGGAAACTAAATGAGACGTGGCATTGCTACCTAACAGGGAACTCGGGCAGTGGGCAATCTATGGACACAGCAGGGTGATGGCGACCAGGTACTGCGACAGGTGATAGCTGGGCACAGATCACACGGCAGAAGGACACTGTGGGTGACTGAAATTATATAATTATATATATTACAACCAGTGGGCCCCAAAGGTGGTGATCCCTGGTCAGTGGGCACAACAGGGGCAGATCGCTGGGTTTTTGGTTGTTTTTTTAACAACTCTCCACTTTCCTCTCACTTTCCTCTCACTTTCCTCTCACTTTCCTGTCACTTTCCTGTCACTTTCCTGTCACTTTCCTCTCACTTTCCTGTCACTTTCCTCTCACTTTCCTCTCACTTTCCTCTCACTGGCTTCCGGCTCTGACAGAAAAGCGGGAAGGGGTTAAGGCAGCAATTTCCAAGCAAATGTCTCACAGATCACACGGCAGAGTATGAATAGTATACGGTTCCATCTTTCACAGTCTTTCCAAAATGGCTGATTAACCTCTAATGTGCTGGAATAAATCAAAGCATCTTGAAAAATGGCTGATTAACCTCTTATTTGCTGAGCTGAAGTTGGTTTTCGCGCCCTTTGGTCACGGTGGCGCACTTTCTCTCTCCCGCTCCTCGGGCCGCAGAACCAGTGAAATAAGTGGTGCTCGTGGGATACACTGTTCTCTGTCCCCTGGGATGTTATGCGGTGTACCCCGAAATAAGGATGTTCCAGGAATCAGGGTTCAATAAACGATCACAGTAGTTGTACTGGGCACAATACGCTCGGTGGTCACTTCTGTTACAGAGGCAATGTCTTTAAGTAGTCCTCTGTTTCCCTTGTTAAGAACTCCTTCTCTCCAGACTGTCCTCTTTCTTTCTGCGAGCTTCTCTATGGCCTGATGTTGTAGGCCGCCTGTCTCTGGATCCCGGATGGACGGACCCAGGAGCAACTCCACTTTACTGCTAACTCAACTGGTCACTCCCTCCAACTCCCCTCTCCAACTGCCGCTGGACCCGCCTCTATCTCCTAAGCTCCTCCCACCTTCTGGAAACTTCCCCATAAGACACTCCTGCATAGGCTGTAAAGCAGAGCATTGCAAATTCACATTTACTTTATAAAGTGGCAGTGCCTAATAGTGGAAAAAAGTCATGAAATAGAGTTACAGCACATTATCTTTCTAGTAATGTTTTGGGGACATCACATGACCGCGCAAAAAATGCTGCAATTTGCGTGCGCAAAAATTCAGTGTGGCATCTGTATATGGTGCGTGGCTGCCTGATTTTCGTGCAGCCGCGATCAATATGACACTCTGTTTTTATGTTACGAAACAGTGAAGAAGGAGGGGCTTTAATGTTTCCCTTCACTTCTTTAACAACTGTAGCGCGAATCACGCGCGTCACCCGGAAGTGCTTCCGTGTGCCGTGCGCGATTTGCACTCACCGATTGACTTCAATGGGTGCGTGCTGCGCGAAACACGGGCAAGTATAGGACATGTCGTTAGTTTTACACAGCGGACACACGCTGCGTGAAAATCACTGACCGTCTGAACGTCCCCATAGCCTAAAATAGGTCCATGCGACGTGCGTGATGTTCACGCGCGTATCATGGACGTGATACACGATCATGTGAATAAGGCCTTATATTGTAATTTGTAGTGAATTTTCAGTGCGCAATCCGCACCAAAAACAGGAGACAAGTAAGTGGCTTATTCAGACGTCCATGTTCGGTCTGTGATATACGGACCGTGTATCGGCCATATTTCCTGCACCGACCACAGTGCAGGGAGCCGGGTTTCTAGCATCACAGTTATCGATTATCACAGTCCCTCCCCTCCCGTGGGAATATTGTCCCCGGTCCCGTACTGAAAGCATCATTACCGTATGGGACAGTATTCCCGCGGAGAGGCAAGGACTCCCAGCAACACTGATAACTATGATGCTAGGAGTCCGGCTCCATGAATTGTGGTCGGCCTGGGAAATACGGCCGATACACGCTCCGTATGTCACGGACCGAACGCGGCCGTCTGAATAAGGCCTTAGTCTAGTTACACAGTGCGGTCAAATCCCATTTTTTTGCCATAATTTTTGCAAAATCGCGGAAAAAACGTGATTTGACCGCACTGTGAGAATATAGCCTAACAGCACTTTTCATGTTTTGTGTCCTTTTTTTATGCAATTTTTGTAATTGCGGCACAAATCACGCGGTCTTGCCGCAATTTTTATATAATCGCGGCAAAACTGCGCCATTTTTCCAGCGATTGCTAAAATCGCGGCAAAAAAACCGCTAGGAAAACGAAAAAATACCAATAAAACATTTTAACATACTTTATATATTCTACAAATGGGATCAGGGGGATGGGAAGCAGGATGGATAGGGGAAAACACTCACCAACCTGCAGGTCCGGTCGGCAATGTAGAGGAGCTGGCTAGGGGGCGGGATCTCCACACGGAGCTTCTGCACATGCTGCATCTTCCCCGTCCAGTACGTGAAGCTACAACAGGTATGCAGGGGGTGCCGCGAGCGTTATAGGGGGGTTCCGCGAGCGTTGCTAGAGGCGGGGCGCGAGCGTTGCGAGGGGGGCCGTGAGCGTTGCGAGGGGGAGCCCGTGAGCGTTGCAAAGGGGGGGCGACAGTCCGAGTGGGGGGTGATGACAGCCTGGTGGGCCCCTTTTCTTCATCCAAACGGCTGGGCCCCTGACAGGAGTAATAGTAGTACTGCCCTGATGGGGGCCCTGCCTGCGCATATTGCTCGATCTATGCTTTTTCGTGCTAAGTGTAAGGGTGGCTTTGGTCTCCCGGACTTTGTTTCCTACCATCAGGCCTCCCACTTGACACAAATTTTGGACTGGTTTAGGCACACTGAGATTAAAGCGTGGGTGTCTGTCACGAAGCGGGTTAGTGGACCCACTAGGCCGTACCGCCGCAGCGGGGAGGCAGCTGGCCAAACAACAGGACACCCCAGAAATACAATGTCCCGCACAAGGGTACCTGAATAGTCCAGATGGTGGCAGCAGCTCTGGCACAGATGAGATGGGTGCAGCAGATGGTGCCAAACGTGGCGGATGACACAGGAGCCGCAAGTTGCGCCAGACGTGGCGGATTCCTCCGGACGTGGCAGATAACACAGGACGTGGCGGATTCCTCTGGACGTGGCAGATGACACAGGACGTGGCGGATTCCTCCAGATGTGGCAGATGACACAGGACGTGGCGGATTCCTCCAGTCGTGGCAGATGACACAGGACGTGGCGGATTCCTCCAGAAGTGGCAGATGACACAGGACGTGGCAGATTCCTCTGGACGTGGCAGATGACACAGGACATGGCAGATTCCTCTGGACGTGGCAGATGACACAGGACGTGGCACGACTTGATACTAGGGCAAAGCACAGGAAACAGGAACGGGGAACAAGGTACGGGTAACAACAGGAACGGGAAACACTAAGGGACCATTTGCAAGACAGACTGGGAAAACTAACAACGCTCAGGCATCGAACTAGGGGGCTGGACCCCTCTTATAGCCCAGGATACTCACGGGTCAAAGGTCGTTCAAGATGTCCGGTGCGCGCACCCTGTGGGCTCCGGCGGAGGTGAGTGGATGCAAGCGCTGGCGTCTCCTGAGGAGGAGGCTGGGGCCAGCGCTTGCCGACTCGTGGCTGCGGCTGTCAGCGGGAGGCTGGAGCTGACAGCCCGCAGCCACGGACATTACAGTGTCCATGGAGCAGGCCTTTCTTGAAGTTCCTTTGCAGGCCTTACCTTGGTTGGGCAACCACGTTCTCCTGTCGGTGCGGACGCACCCGACTATCAGGCCCACCCTGGCGGTTGCGTCACGGCTCTTTCCCCGGAAAGAGATTTCTCCGTCTCCCTCTCCCTTGTTTCCTATCTTGGGCAATCCTGCATTCCCACTGGGGAGGGAAGGGGGGCCCTTTCAGCTCTGGTTGAAGGCAGGTAAGGGACGTGCCCGCACACTTTATGCAGGATGAGACGTGGATGACTAGCGCACAGTTGGAATCCTTGTCTGATCCTGTCCCATTTACTACATGGCAGGTCACCCAGTTGAGACCCTTCCTCGCGTCCCTAACTAACTCATTGGCATACTCACGAGATAGTTCCCCTATCGAACTCCTTTGCACGGGCACGGGCACGGTGTGTCACTCGTTGTCCAGACTTTATGCTCTCCTGATCTCTCCATCCAATTTGTCCACTCCTGCCTACTTGTTAAGCTGGGAGAGGGACTTGGGTCTAACATTCACTATGGAGCATAAGGATCGCTTGTTCACTATGACGCATAAATCCTCTATGGCTAGCAGGTTTCATGAGGCGGGGTTTAAGGTCCTGTCGAGATGGTATAGAGTGCCTTCCAGATTGCATGCGATGATACCTGCGGTCTTGCCGTTGTGTTGGAGATGTGGTGACCATGTGGGTACAATTCTGCACATTTTTTGGGATTGCCCGCTCTTAACTTATTTCTGGTCTGAGTTGTTGCGAATTTCCCCGAAATGCACGGAATTCCTCCTTCCGAGATCTCTGGGCTTTTTCCTGCTCCATTTGTGTGATGTGCCATTATCCACATATCGACGCTCAGTGGTTCGCCACATGGTGAATGCAGCTAGACCGTGCGTCTCCGCGCTGTGGAGACAAACTTGCCCTCCATCGGTGGGCATGTGGTTCAGCAAAATCCTGGGGATTATGAGAATGGAGGGCCTCACGGCATCAATGAGAGGATCCAACGCCAACTTTTTTAAAACATGGCGTGTTTGGATTCGGTTTCAATCTTCTGTGGAGTACAGGACCATCATAGACTCTTGAGCATAATCCCTAGGCCCATTACGTCATGTCAGTTCTCTCTCCTTCCCTTTTCCTTTCTGTCCCCTCTTCTCTTTTGTTTCTCCTTAGTTCTTTCCTGTTCTCTTACGGGTTATTATGCCTGGCTGCGGGTTCAGGGTGCATACAAGAGTTTCTCTATCAATATTGATTACAATTGTACGTTGTTATTCTTTGTGTTCTTTGCACTCCTTGTAATTCCATATGCTGGCCTGTGGGCCGATGTCAGTGCTGTTTATGTCTGCACCATTATATTTGTGTATTGAAAAACGGAAAATAAAAGAATAAAAAAAAAAAAAAAAAGAAAAGACGGCTCCATTACGCCTGCAAACATCTGTCTATTGCTTGCAATGGGTTTTACAATGTTCTGATCAGACGAGGTGTAATTTTACGTGTTGCTGTCAAAAGACGGCGCGTAAAAAGACGCCCGCGTCACAGAAGTGCATGTCACTTCTGGGGCCGTTTTTGGAGCTGTTTTTCATTGACTCCATTGAAAAACAGCTCCAATTACGTCCGTAATTGACGCAGCGAAAAACGCGAGTACTTGCAAAAACGTCTGAAATTTTTTACGGTATTCTGTTGTCACGAGCCTTAATTTTACGCGTTGCTGTCAAAATACAGCGCGTAAAATTACGGCTCGTCAAAAGAAGTGCAGGACACTTCTTGGGACGTTTTTGGAGCCATTTTTCATAGACTCTATTGAAAACAGCTCCAAAAACGTCTGTAAAAAACACCGCGAAAAAACCTGCGAAAAACGCGAGGTGCTCAAAAAACGTCTGAAAATCTGGAGCTGTTTTCCCTAAGGGTATGTTCACACGCAGTGACCAAAAACGTCTGAAAATACGGACCTGTTTATAGGCTAAAACAGCTCCTGATTTTCAGACGTTTTTGTAGCAACTCACGTTTTTCGCGACAATGTTTACGGCCGTTTTTGGAGCTGTTTTTCAATGCAAAACGCCTCCAAAAACGTCCCAAGAAGTGACATGCACTTCTTTTTACGAGCTGTCATTTTACGCGCCTTAGTTTGACAGTGACGCGTAAAATTAAGGCTCATGGGAACAGAACACCGTAAAACCCATTGAAAGCAATGGGCAGATGTTTGTAGGCGTATTAGGGTCGTTACGAACGCGGCGATACCAAATATGTGTACTTTTTTTAACGTGTTCATTTTTTATCTATAATGAAATTCTTATTATAGGAAAAAATGCATTTTTTGTTTACACAATTTATAACTTTTATTTTTACACTTTTTTTAAAACTTTTTTATTACTTTTTTTTACTTTTTTCCCTTGTCCCACTAGGGGACATTTAGACTTGCAGCTTTGATCGCTGCTAGAGTACATTACACTACCTACGTAGTGTAATGTGTTCTAACTGTCATTGTGACGTGACAGTCATACTGACAGGAAGCCTCGGAGGACCGGCCGGAGGTTGCTCCTCCGGGGCTTCCGTACATGGCAACCCAGAGGTCATTGTCTGGCCTCCGATTACCACGACTAGCATCGGCAGCCCCCACAATCACTTAGTGGGGGCTGCCGATGTGCTTCAAACCCCTTAAATGCGGTGATCGCAATCGGTCGCCGCATTTATGGGGTTATTTGTCGAAATCTGCGGCGATGGTCCGCTGACCGGCAAGACTGGAATGTCAGCTGTCGGGGACAGCTGACCTCCCGATTCCCAGACACTGTCCGTTAGGACAGTGTGCACTGGGAACCGCTCCGCAACTGTATGTCCTGGTTTGGAAAGCAAGCCTCTGGCAGGACGTACAGTTGCGGCGCAGCACGTAAAGAGGTTAAAAAATATAATATTACAGGTTATGAGTCCTAGATTCAGGAGATGGGACGTTGATCCCGGGATTTATTCTGATTGCCATATTTAGAGTCAGGGAGGAATTTTCCCCCAAATGAAGCAATTGGCATCAACCTCATGGGGTTTTTATCTTCCTCTGGATCATCACGGTAGGGTTATAGGTTGGACTTGATGGACCGGTGTCTTTTTTCAATCTTATCAACTATGTATAAAACAAATGCAAAATATTTGGGCGGAATGATGATTTATTAATGAAACTAGATGTAACGTGATGACAGCGGTTCCAGCTGGATAAGGAAACTTCTCCCTAATCTTTCTGAGTGCACAGGACGGAACTTGACTTTTGGTACCAGAAATAATGCAAACTCTGTAAAAGCCTGATAGGCCGGTATCGATGATAATATCTGTTGGAGAAAACGAAAATATAAGTCATTCTGAACAAAACAACGAAAATTGAAGATTTTATGATAATTTGGAAAACTAAAACCTTGATTCTGATTTATGGTGAATAAATAAGTGGCAGAATGTGTAATATAGATCCCTATAGCATGCAGTTACATATGTCACCCACTGACCCCAATTGTAGAAAATTTTTTTTTTTTTTAGTATCCCTTTGTATCAAAAAGCATGATCAGCTACGTATTTCACCACAGTACAAAAAGGAATGACAACATATACGTAGTCCCCGAATATATGACGAAAGGCATACATTGAACCCGTGATAGGCCATGGACACGTTTGACATATACGTCTGGAGCATTTCCTGGCATATATATCTAAAGCGTGATGTGAATATAGTATAACTATGTATAGTAGAGATAAAGGACATTGAGGTTGAGGTATTTTATCATTTAGAAGGGTTTGTCGATGATGAGCTTATTAGGCTGGGTTCACACAACCTATTTTCAGACATAAACGAGGCGTATTATGCCTCGTTTTACGTCTGAAAATAGGGCTACAATACGTCGGCAAACATCTGCCCATTCATTTCAATGGGTTTGCCGACGTACTGTGCAGACAACCTGTCATTTACGCGTCGTCGTTTGACAGCTGTCAAACGACGACGCGTAAATTGACTGCCTCGGCAAAGAAGTGCAGGACACTTTTTGCAACGTAATTTAAGCCGTTCTTCATTGAAGTCAATGAAGAGCAGCTCAAGATTTACGAACGTCAAAGACGCCTCACATAATGCGAGGAGGAGCTTTTACGTCTGAAACGACGCAGCTGTTTTCTCCTGAAAACAGTCTGTCTTTTCAGACGTAAAAGCCTCTCATCGTGTGCACATACCCTTACAGAGAGCTCGACTGCTCGAATCCCCAGCAATCAGTCGTGATCTTTAAGGTAACCTGACAGCAGGTGTTTAATCCCCCTGCAGCACCACCACAGGAGAAATAAGGCATTACATAGTGCCCATTGAAATCAATGGTCCGTCCATATAACCCGGCACAAGGACATGTCCGATCCTCCATAGTGAAAATACTCTTTGTAGTTGTTCTCCGCTCTAGCTAAAAAATGAAGATCCAAAATGGGGGATCCCACTCAATGGACCCAGAATTCCAGAACTTGAAAATGAGTTTTCTAAACCAGATAACTTCTTTTAAAAAATACTTTTTTCAACAGCAATAGAAACAGTCAGGTCATTTATACCCCCTTCCCACTCTGCAATTCAACTTCTAAAAATTATGGATCTCCCTCCTATTTGCTGTGATGATGAAACGTTGACAGCACAAAATAATGAAGACAATCAAAAAATAAACTCCCCTCCCCCACATTGATAAATAACAGAGACCAGGAAATTGTATCTACTAGTAAAATAAAGTCTTCACCTGGGTCCTCTGTGCGCCGCATGTTAATACAAAGATGTTGTAAATCCTTGACACAGTGTTGGCAATAGGCAAGAGATGAGCTTTGGGGTGAACTCAACGAGCGAGCTCCTCTGCCGAGATAAGGGTGTGCAAGGAACAGAGGGAGACCTAGTTGTGTCATCATCATGTTTCAGGTGTTATTTTCTCGCCCACTAGCCCATAGTGTTTGGAAATGACAGGCATAGAAGATGACGCCGGGCTGTAAAAAAAAACAAAATTACATGGATATTAGATTTATAAAAAAAATCCCAATATATCAAACTATTCAACAACGTTAGGTTTCCAGGATATAATCCGTTATATTACCGCTGCCTGTTGTCTACCGCGCCATTTTTCCATCATCCACGTGTTTTAAAGTGGATCCGTGATCTCATCTATTCCCTCCATATCAGGGAATTCATCCGCTCCTTGAAACCACTCCATGATGTAACTGAGAGGTTCGATAAGGCTGGCGTCAAGAAGAAAGACAGCCATCCAATATCCAAGGCATAGAAAGAGCTTGGTCCATAAGCCGTCATAGGGAGGCCCAAAATTATAGGACTCCAGATTCTGCAACAAATAAGGAAACGGTTATTAAAGTGTTATTGACCTTATACAAGTGAATGAATCTTATATTTATATTACAAAAAGAAATCAGAAGTATTAAAAAAGGTTATAGGAGGAGACTTCAGCCCTTCCCTCTATATTACTGTGTGCTTGATTGACAACAGATTTCCCAGGCAGCAGAGGTGGGGGAGGGGTGAGTGGGCACATAGGAGATTGTGCCCACTAATAACAATCAGGGGCGGACAGAGACAGCAAGGCTTTTATGTAACAGCTAGTTTGTTGAGAGTGAGGTGATGGACATAAAGCCTCTTTCTAGAAAGATCTTCAGGGGCGCAGCTATAGTGGGGTGTGGAGGTAGCAGTGGCACCAAGGACCATGGAACCTGGTTCCCTAAAGGGCTCTCTGGCCCATACATAGACACCAGAATGGCACATGGGAGGGTCAGGGCCCTGATAGAGGTTTTGCTTTACGTACCAGGAGCTTCAAGTTAAGGCTCTGAAGTTCTTGGATGGTGCGCCAATTTATTTTGTGGATTGTAATACAACAATAATTATGAACCATGGAAATCATTATCAATCCTTTATATGCAATAAAGTAGGCAGTGGGAAGCACTGGTCAGGCCCTCTGTTTACTGGTCCATTGTGCAGCTGCCTATATGGTACAGTATCCCATATAGAGCCCCAGTGCAGCTACATATATGTTACAGTATTACCTATAGAGTCCCAGTGCAGCTACATATATGTTACAGTATGTCCTATAGAGCCCCTATGCAGCATATATGGTCCCGTATAGTATGGTCCCTACAGAGCTCCTATGGTTCAGTATATTCACTCCTGATAACAATACAGTAATAATAATAATGATACTATAGAGGGTAAAAGTCGCACTCACTTCATGAATCCATATGAGGCTTTTCTGGAGCCAAGACACTTCTTCCTCTACAGGTGGAGCTGGTGTTGGAGTCTCCTGTAGTAATATAGTTATTTTATACATTTCTTTGTAGTTATTTTACACATTTCATTATAGTTATTTTATACATTTCATTATAGTTATTTTATACATTTCATTATAGTTATTTTATACATTTCTTTGTAGTTATTTTATACATTTCTTTGTAGTTATTTTATACATTTCATTATAGTTATTTTATCACTCTCAGTAAGTCAGTAGGAGGATTGAACTATCACCGGCTCCTATATATCTTACTGATGGATTGTAATTGAACAATTATTATCTAGTAGTCAGTAGGAAACACTGTTATTTTCTATTTAAGATGCTGGTGGGCCCCCTGTTTACAGCGCTCTGTACAGCAGCACATGTAATACAGTATGCCCCATAGAGCCCCTATGCAGCAGCATATATAGTACAGTATTCCCTATAGAGCCCCTATGCAGCAGCATATATGGTACAGTATGCCCCATCGAGCCCCTATGCAGCAGCATATATAGTACAGTATTCCCTATAGAGCCCCTATGCAGCAGCATATATGGTACAGTATGTCCTATAGAGCCCTATGCAGCAGCATATATGGTACAGTATGTCCTATAGAGCCCTATGCAGCAGTATATAAGGTACAGTATGTCCTATAGAGCCCTATACAGCAGTATATATGGTACAATATTTCCTATAGATATACTATGCAGCAGCATATATGGTACAGTATGTCCTGTAGAGCACCTATGAGGCAGCATATATGGTACAGTATCCCCTATAGAGTCCCTATGAGGCAGCATATATGGTATAGTATGTCCTTTAGAGTCCATATGAGGCAGCATATATGGTATAGTATGTCCTATAGAGCCCTTTATGCAGCAGCATATATGGTACTGTATGCCCTATAAAGCCCCTATGCAGCTGTATATATGGTGTAGTATGTCCTATAGAGACACTATGCAGCAGGATATATGGTACAGTATGTCCTATAGAGTCCCTTGTGAGGCAGCATATATAGTGCAGTATGTCCTGCAGATCTCCTATGCAGCAGCATATATGGTACAATATGGCCTATAGATCTCCTATGCAGCAGTATATTTGGTACAATATTCCCTATAGAGCCCCTATGCAGTAGTATATATGGTACAGCATGTCCTGTAGATCCCCGATACAGCAGTATATATGGTACAGTATGTCCCAAAGAGCCCCTTTGCAGCAGCATATATGGTCCAGTATGTCCTGTAGATCTCCTATACAGCAGTATATAAGGTACAGTATGTCCTATAGAGCCCCTATGCAGCAGTATATATGGTACAGTATGTCCTGTAGATATCCTATACAGCCAGTATATATGGTACAGTATGTCCTATAGAGCCCCTATGCAGCAGTATATATGGTACAATATGTCCTGTAGATCTCCTATACAGCAGTATATATGGTACAGTATGTCCTATAGAGCCCCTATGCAGCAGTATATATGGTACAGTATGTCCTGTAGATCTCCTATATAGCAGTATATATGGTACAGTATGTCCTGTAGATCTCCTATGCAGCAGTATATATGGTACAGTGTGTCCTGTAGATCTCCTATACAGCAGTATATATGGTACAGTATATCCTGTAGATCTCCTATACAGCAGTATATATGGTACAGTATGTCCTGTAGATATCCTATACAGCAGTATATATGGTCCAGTATGTCCTGTAGATCTCCTATACAGCAGTATATATGGTCCAGTATGTCCTGTAGATCTCCTATACAGCAGTATATATGGTACAGTGTGTCCTGTAGAGCCCCTATGCAGCAGTATATATGGTACAGTGTGTCCTGTAGATCTCCTATACAGCAGTATATAAGGTACAGTATGTCCTGTAGATCTCCTATACAGCAGTATATATGGTACAGTGTGTCCACCCCTGATAACAATACTACTATATAATAATAAAAATGATACTACACTGAGGAAAAATGACACTTACTTGATAAATCCAGTTAAGGCTTCTCTGGAGCCAGGACATCTCTTTCTCTTTGGTTGGAGCTGGAGCTGGAGTTGGAGTCACCTGTAGGAATATAGTTATTTTTTCATTTTCATTCTCAGTAAGTCGGTAGGAGGATTGATCTCACACCTGCTGCTAAGTATCTGACTTATAAAGAAATGTTATCAATCCAAGTAATATGTCATCTGGATCTAAGTACAACTTCAGCAACAAGAACAATACAGAAAAGCACACAAAACAGAAAAAAGAAAATCATCCCGTAACCAAACATCACAACCACCATTGTCCTCTGCTAAATTCTCAGACTGATTCTTGTTAGGATTATGGATGTAAAGCAAATTACACTCCCCAATAAGAAGAATTACTATTCTGTGAATATCAGACTCACCCAAGAGATCTGTGTCTTCAGGAGGCCTAGGAAGGTCATGCAAGGTGACGCCTTGGGTGGATCGGGTGGTAGCGGAGTAACCTGCAATAAACAGAGTGAACATAGAGGTCAGGGGAAGGTCAATGTCTGGTGGTGTTGTCATGTCATGGGCAAATCCTCTGTATGGGACCGTCACAGTGGTCGTTACGGCCAATAGTTATAAGGTGATAGGCTTCTCTAGGGAGAGGATTTACCCAAGAATCCAATGGGCCATTGTGTGTTTACTTATGTTACATACGTGGTGGAAGACAATAGCCCAATGCTTAAAATGTAATTTGTATCTGGTTTCTTAATTGTACATTTTGGTTATTTTGTAGTCACTACACGATGACTACATTGACCATAAGTCTCTTTGTTCCTTTAGATTCATATTTTTGGGAGGGATACTACTGTATATTTAATCATTTCAGTCTAGTATGACATATCTAAAAATACTTAAAAATGTTTGACTTACTCCGAAGATGTTCACCTCGACCCACCTAATGACCTTCTCGATCCGAGACGGTTCCTCCTTTGGTGGGATGGGTTTTTCTATAGTAATCTGTAAGACAAGATTGTGACTGTACATTAAATGTCTGCTCAGCGCCAATGTTCAGCCTGTAAAGCATGTACTGATTGTTTTCATACAAGGACACCAGGTAAAAAAGCAGAGGATTTGCCTTTGTAGATCCTGAGTAAACACCTCAATGACAAGTACCACACATGAGTAAAATATTGTATATAGCTCCACTTCTAAACAATAATTTCTTAACCCCTTCCCGACATCCACTGTACATGTATTTAAGTATGGGTCCGTAACTTCAGCTGTATATTACATTTGACACCCTGCTCTAAGTTCTGGGATCAGAGATAATTCCAATCCTGGCCATTTAACCACTAAGATGCCATGGTCAATAGTCTTCTCTGTCCCCCCATCACCCCCTGTGACGCAGGGGGCAGTGGTTTATCAGGGCAGCCGGGGAGGGCTAAATTAAGGGGATAGTATCCTATTAAAGGGGTTGTCTTAGAATTGACAATTATCACTTATCTACTGGATAGGTGATAAATGGCTGATCACTGGACACGCCCCTGCTGGGACCGCCACCAACAGCGAGAATAGGGTTCCAGAACTGTATCTCCTTACCGCTGCTTTATTCAATGTCTATGGGACTGACGGAAACATATGGGCGCTGTACTCAGCTGTTTCCGTTATTCCCATGGATTTTGAATGGAGCGGAAGAACGCATTCTCAACCACCCCTCTATTCAATGTCCTCCTCATTGTGGTCAAGCAGTGAGGAAAAAAACAGGCGGTTCAAGACCCACACTCAAGCAATCGGTAGGGGCCCCCAGTGATCAGACAATTATCACATTTCCTGTTGTATACCCCATTTAAGCCCTGTGCAGTGTATTGTATGAGCCAATCAACACACGTTTAAGTCCCCCTAGTGGAACTAAAAAAACTGAATATTTCAAGAATATATATAAGAAAAAATAAATAAAAGTTTTTCAAAGGACCTTTCCCCATTTTTTATGTAAAATAATGTAAACAATAAAAAAATAAACTTCTCACCAGGGCTACATTGAAAGGTTCCAGTAAAAAAAAAAAACAACTTACAAAAACAAGTCCTCATACGTACGCTTATGTCGATGAAAAAATAAAAATGTATGGCTCATGGAAGAAGGGAAATTACAGTAAGAAAATTTAAATGGGCTGTGACGGAAAGGGTTAATATAATATCATTTCATTGTTGGAGCAAGCCAAGACAAAAGACAAGACTGCCGGGTGAACTGGGTGATTAATGGGCATAGAACATATAACATACATGGACAATATTGATAGTAAATTCTTACTCACCCCAAATACCGTCTCTCCGATATGCTCACAGCAGTCCCAAAATAGGACATAGCCGTCCTTGGGGGGCAGAGCAGCCGGTGGAGCAACCTACAATAAAAACGTAACAAATTATAGAGAAAAGCCGACATGACCACAATAAATGACTTATAATTGGGGGTCAGTAAATAACATAAGACCTCACGTATGCGCTGGAGGAGATTTATTCTCTGTGCATTACTTATGCCATTACTCTTTATATTAGTATGTAACTTATCTCATAACAGCCAAACCGGAGACGCCTCCATGGGTCTTTCTTTTCCGTTTGGAGAAGTCTATAGTTTGACTGATATGAGCTAATTTGCATACTTTTTTTTCCCATGAAGCATTGCCTGTAAATAAGTCTCCATACATCTGCTTGCTCTCCTCAATAAGAGCCAGTACTCCCACCACACTCTTTATATTAGATTATGACTCAGCAGCGACATTTGGTCTCCTGCGGTTCGCTGTAAAATGTGTGTATCTGAAGAGGATACAACTGATGTACAATATAAGATACAGTATAAGCGGGGCAATGATATCATCCCCCTACTCACTCCAAATATGGACTTTGTCATCCATCTGTATATGTCCGATAACTTGGACGGCTCTGCTCCAGGGGGCACTGCTAGGGCATTAGTCTAGAATAAAAAGTGAGATAGTAAATTGTAAGACAATACAAAGTACAAATGTCATAATGTAACAAAGAGGTAGCCGGGGCCTAGACTGTCAACATTGTGTTTTCATAAAATATAATAACCATTCACAGTGAATAAGCCCCCGGACAACATGTGACGCTCATTGTAATAGAAAAGCCCCACTTACCATCTGTGAACCAGTCACAGGGCAGATTAGTATCGCAATAATACAAAGCTTCAACCACATCGTCAGTCGCTTTCACCTCAGTGAAATGAGCCAATATGGAGGCAGCAGAGAAAGTGACCACACTGGTGTTTATGACATCACAAGCAACACCACCTGTGACATCATAGCTGCATAGAAGGGAAAGACTGGATTATACCAGATTATACCAGATTATACCGGAATATACCAGATTATACCAGTTCTGTAACACAAATGTTGAACATATTAAAATGTTTGTGAATAATGGACAATATTTACCAATTAAAATGTGCCATAACTTTTTCAAACTTCCTAAAAAAAAGGGTTGTGGCTAGCAGAAGTTGTAAAATGCCCACATTTCTGAAAAATATAAAAGTGCTGTAGACATGTGCAGCAGTCATGAGGTGAAGTAAAGAAGAGAAGAGCGCCTAACATCCCTACCAATTTCAGCCGTGTGCAACATTTTTATAAATTTGGTGCAATTTGCTCCATTTTCGGCGCCTTGTAAACTGATGCCTTCTATGACAGTAATGATAAATCATAAAAATGAGGCTTTAAATTGTTATTCAAGAAAGCCTCATGGACTATAGATGCTAATCCAGCATTGCTCACTTATAATATATATTAGAAGGGATAAATGACTCGATGGGCATGTTTTGTCATTTTGACGATTTGCCGGTCCATTGAATATGATGGAAATCGATTTGTGTAGCTCTTACTTAGTTAATCAATTAACCAAAGTAATGTAATAGACAGTAAATCAGGCATTTTCCCGGGTGGTCACTTTAAATATCAGGCTTTTATTATATATACAGTACACAATCATCAGAAAATCTGAAAATCTGACATATACAGCACCAAATAATTCATATTACCTTTCTAATATACAACGCCGGAGATTTGCTTAGACACGTACACTTTGGATTTGAAGTGGATGCCACGCTGTGAAACGCGTCCATTACTAATATAGTGTGCGTGAGGACTGAGACTGATTTTAATGAGACGCCATCTACTTATGAGAAGCATTTGCTAAATCTAGTATTGGGGCAAAATGTGGGCAAATTTTTTTAAAAGAAATCTAACTGAACTGCTGGGACTGCAGCATCTTATCCACAGGTGCCGGAGCTGCACATTTACAAACGGCCGCAGCTTCCCCATCCATCACTGCTTTCCATTCACTGACAGTGAGGCAAAGCGCACTAGAAGTACCAGCTTGGCCGCACTACCAACATAAACATGCAAACCTACTAATCAGGTGCCTCAAGAAGTGACATTACTACAAGTACAACGGACCTTTGAGTTGTGCTGATCTGGCGCGTAAAAACAGAAAATAGCCGTTCAAATAACGCTGACATTGTATATAACGGCATCGGAAGTGTAATAACATTCAAGTGGATACAACGTATAGAATATATCATAAGCTCGGGCCCTTATACATCTGACATGACAACATCGACATCCACCATCTGATCAACACAGACACTCACCATCTGGCAATACTACTAAGGGTAAGTTCACACTGGCGTTACTATACGTTTATCTCTCTTCCGTCTTAGGAAGAGAGGATCGAAAGATTAAGCGGAAAGCAACGGTTCCGTTAGAATTACCATTGATTTTAATGGTAATTCTTTGGTTTCAGTTTCTTTCCGTTTGTCTCCGTTCGATAGGTTTCCTATTTTTTTCACGGAAATAAAAGTTCTACAGACTGCACTTTTGCTTACGTAGAAAAAAACGGAAACTTAGCGAACGGAGATAAATGTAAAGCAACTGAAACCAAAGAATTACCAATCAATGGTAAATCTAACGGAACCGTTGCATTCCGCTTAATCTTTCGATCCTCTCTTCCTCTGACAGAAGAAGGTAAATGTATAGTAACGCTACTGTGAAATTAGCCTAATACTGCTAATACTGCTAAGGCTCTGTTCACATCTACGTTGGGGTCCCGTTCTGACTGAAGCAATAGTGTAGTCGACTAATCTATTGATTCCGGCAAAACGACTGGTCCGGTGCACAAAAGAGACAAATGGAAACCAGGGGCACAGACTCCATGACCATTGAAATCAGTTTGCGTCTGTTCACGGTCCCGTTGTGACGGAAACCACCGACGCAACATCAAAACAGGACCCCAACGCAGGTGTGAACAGAGCCTAATACTGCCAATATTACTAATATCCTAATACTACTAATACTACTAATACTACTAAGGGCATGGTCACACGTGGCATATCATTGCCCTGCTTATACTGCTAATACTACTAATAAAACTACTAATACTATGATATCATTGCCCTGCTTATACTGCTAATACTACTAATATTACTACTAATACTATATCATTGCCCTGCTTATACTGCTAATACTACTAATATTACTACTAATACTATGATATCATTGCCCTGCTTATACTGCTAATATTACTACTAATATTACTACTAATACTATATCATTGCCCTGCTTACACTGCTAATACTACTAACAGTACTACTAATACTATGATATCATTGCCCTGCTTATACTGCTAATACTACTAATATTACTACTAATACTATATCATTGCCCTGCTTATACTGCTAATACTAATAATATTACTACTAATACTATGATATCATTGCCCTGCTTATACTACTAATACTACTAATATTACTACTAATACTATGATATCATTGCCCTGCTTATACTGCTAATACTACTAATATTACTACTAATACTATGATATCATTGCCCTGCTTATACTGCTAATACTACTAATATTACTACTAATACTATGATATCATTGACCTGCTTATACTGCTTATACTACTAATATTACTGCTAATACTATGATATCATTGCCCTGCTTATACTGCTAATACTACTAATATTACTACTAATACTATGATATCATTGCCCTACTTATACTGCTGATACTACTAATATTACTAATAATACTATATCATTCCCTGCTTATACTGCTAATACTACTAATATTACTACTAATACTATATCATTGCCCTGCTTATACTGCTAATACTACTATTATTACTACTAATACTATATCATTGCCCTGCTTATACTGCTAATACTACTAATATTACTACTAATACTATGATATAATTTCCCTGCTTATACTGCTAATATTACTACTAATACTATGATATCATTGCCCTGCTTATACTGCTAATAATACTAATATTACTACTAATACTATGATATCATTGCCCTGCTTATACTGCTAATACTACTAATATTACTACTAATACTATGATAGCATTGCCCTGCTTATACTGCTAATACTACTAATATTACTACTAATACTATGATATCATTGCCCTGCTTATACTGCTAATACTACTAATATTACTACTAATACTATATCATTGCCATGCTTATACTGCTAATACTACTATTATTACTACTAATACTATATCATTGCCCTGCTTATACTGCTAATACTACTAATATTACTACTAATACTATATCATTGCCCTGCTTACACTGCTAATACTACTAATATTACTACTAATACTATGATATCATTGCCTTGCTTATACTGCTAATACTACTAATATTACTACTAATACTATGATATCATTGCCCTGCTTATACTGCTAATAATACTAATATTACTACTAATACTATGATATCATTGCCATGCTTATACTGCTAATACTACTAATATTACTACTAATACTATATCATTGCCCTGCTTACACTGCTAATACTACTAATATTACTACTAATACTATGATATCATTGCCCTGCTTATACTGCTAATACTACTAATATTACTACTAATACTATGATATCATTGCCCTGCTTATACTGCTAATACTTCTAATATTACTACTAATACTATGATATCATTGCCCTGCTTATACTGCTAATACTACTAATATTACTACTAATACTATGATATCATTGCCCTGCTTATACTGCTAATACTACTAATATTACTACTAATACTATATCATTGCCCTGCTTACACTGCTAATACTACTAATATTACTACTAATACTATATCATTGCCCTGCTTATACTGCTAATACTACTAATTTCACTACTAATACTATGATATCATTGCCCTGCTTATACTGCTAATACTACCAATATTACTACTAATACTATGATATCATTGCCTTGCTTATACTGCTAATACTACTAATATTACTACTAATACTATGATATCATTGCCTTGCTTATACTGCTAATACTATATCATTGCCCTGCTTATACTGCTAATACTACTAATATTACTACTAATACTATATCATTGCCCTGCTTATACTGCTAATACTACTAATATTACTATTAATACTATATCATTGCCCTGCTTATACTGCTAATACTACTAATATTACTACTAATACTATATCATTGCCCTGCTTATACTGCTAATACTACTAATATTACTACTAATACTATGATATCATTGCCTTGCTTATACTACTAATACTATATCATTGCCCTGCTTATACTGCTAATACTACTAATATTACTACTAATACTATATCATTGCCCTGCTTATACTGCTAATACTACTAATATTACTACTAATACTATATCATTGCCCTGCTTATACTGCTAATACTACTAATATTACTACTAATACTATGATATCATTGCCCTGCTTATACTGCTAATACTACTAATATTACTACTAATACTATGATATCATTGCCCTGCTTATACTGCTAATACTACTAATATTACTACTAATACTATGATATCATTGCCCTGCTTATACTGCTAATACTACTAATATTACTACTAATACTATGATATCATTGCCCTGCTTATACTGCTAATACTACTAATATTACTACTAATACTATGATATCATTGCCCTGCTTATACTGCTAATATTATATCATTGCCCTGCTTATACTGCTAATACTACTAATATTACTACTAATACTATATCATTGCCCTGCTTATACTGCTAATACTACTAATATTACTACTAATACTATATCATTGCCCTGTTTATACTGCTAATACTACTAATATTACTACTAATACTATATCATTGCCCTGCTTATACTGCTAATACTACTAATATTACTACTAATACTATGATATCATTGCCTTGCTTATACTACTAATACTATATCATTGCCCTGCTTATACTGCTAATACTACTAATATTACTACTAATACTATATCATTGCCCTGCTTATATTGCTAATACTACTAATATTACTACTAATACTATATCATTGCCCTGCTTATACTGCTAATACTACTAATATTACTACTAATACTATGATATCATTGCCTTGCTTATACTGCTAATACTACTAATATTACTACTAACACTATGATATCATTGCCCTGCTTATAGTGCTAATATTACTACTAATATTACTACTAATACTATGATATCATTGCCCTGCTTATACTGCTAATACTACTAATATTACTACTAATACTATGATATCATTGCCCTGCTTATACTGCTTATACTACTAATATTACTGCTAATACTATATCATTGCCCTGCTTATACTGCTAATACTACTAATATTACTACTAATAGTATGATATCATTGCCCTGCTTATACTGCTAATACTACTAATATTACTACTAATACTATGATATCATTGCCATGCTTATACTGCTAATACTTCTAATATTACTACTAATACTAAGATATCATTGCCCTGCTTATACTGCTAATACTACTAATATTACTACTAATACTATGATATCATTGCCCTGCTTATACTGCTAATACTACTAATATTACTACTAATACTATGATATCATTGCCCTGCTTATACTGCTTATACTACTAATATTACTACTAATACTATGATATCATTGCCTTGCTTATACTGCTAATACTATATCATTGCCCTGCTTATACTGCTAATACTACTAATATTACTACTAATACTATGATATCATTGCCCTGCTTATACTGCTAATACTACTAATATTACTACTAATACTATGATATCATTGCCCTGCTTATACTGCTAATACTACTAATATTACTACTAATACTATGATATCATTGCCCTGCTTATACTGCTAATACTACTAATATTACTACTAATACTATATCATTGCCCTGCTTACACTGCTAACACTACTAATATTACTACTAATACTATATCATTGCCCTGCTTATACTGCTAATACTACTAATATTACTACTAATACTATGATATCATTGCCCTGCTTATACTACTAATACTAATATTGCTAATACTACTAATACCACCAAAATAACAATAAATAAAGATCAGTGATACCGTCCAAAAAATGCAAGTGTGTGAATATTGGTCAAAGTCGTCGGTTTTAATATAGATACTCATAATAGCAGGGCCCACTATATGGAATTCATCTACAATTTTTTTATATTTTAACAGGTTATAACGTATTATTTATATTCTATTTGATTGCATATAAATTAATGTCATTTATTATTTTCCTTTTTTTATTTATTATTGTTTAAAGGACATTGGATCCCAAGATTTGCACATAACTTCAAACCACTGTAAAAAACATATTTGTACTCGTCTTTGTTGTATATTGTTCCATATTGTCCTTTTGACATATGCAGAGAGCCGTGTAATCAAACATGACGAAAGTAAATAGATATAATTGATATTGATACAAAACCTGAACTAACATTGATTTAGTCTTGAGAGCCGGTTTTATCTCATATTATTTTGAATCTTTACTGTATGGGGTACAGATTACTGTGCACTCGACTACATCACGCATTTGCCTACGTCGTGGGTGAGCCGCCCTGTATTCCATTATATTATAATATTACTTCATTATATAATGATTAAAACTCCTTGGCAACATACGACGTACCATTACTGAGATGTTGCCAAGGTAAAGTATGGAGCCCGCTCCATACTCGGCGGGTGACGGCTGTGTTATATAGCCGACACCTCCCTCCAGTGGGTGGAATCAAAGTTTACTTTGATTCCGCCCCTTTAACATTTTAAATGCCGAGGTCAATCGTGACCGCGGCATTTAAATTGTTAGAATCCGAGGGGCACCCCCTCAAACACGCCATCGCGTCCCTCTTGCAGCGAGATTGGCCATTTACAAATGGTTGTTATGGCAGCCTGGGGGCCTAATAAAGGCCCCCAGTTCTGCCATCTTTGTACTCCTTTGAAGATTTGCCTCTGTCACGAGGGGTACGTGGACCCACTGGGCCGTACCGCCTTGATGGTATGGCAGCTGGCCTAGAGGACACAGGTCACAGTCTATAGTTCGTATAGTGTACTTGTGGTAGCTCAGACAGTAGCAAGACAGGCTTAGCTGGGAACTAGGCAGCATGCAGGCACCAGGCGGGGTGTAGCAGGACAGACATGGTACACAGCACAGCACGACTTCAGCTCGACATGGCACTTGACCAGGATAGCACGGGATACAGGTTACAGGTAGCAGGAACGGGGAACACTGGGAACTGGAAAACACTTAGGAGACCATTTGCATAGACATACTAGGATAACGACAACAAGGCTCAGGCATTGGAGGGAGGGGCACATCCCTTCTTTTAGTACAGGGTGCTCTGGGAGCAATCAGCTCAATCTCCAACCTGTGTGCGACCTGGCTCCTTATCTGGACTGAGCTCACAAGCGCACCCTGGTGGTCACTAGGGAACAGGACGGCCGCATGTGCAGACATCTCTGGAGAGAAGTGCATCGACCGGACGTTGCAGCCTCCAGCAGGGCTTCAAAAGAGAATGACCATAGCACGATATACTGCAATACATTAGTATTGCAGTATATCATGCAGGTGATCCAACGATCGCTGGTTCAAGTCTCCTAAGGGGACTAATAAAAAAAGTAAAAAACATTAAAATAAAGGCTTTCTTTATGTTTAAAAAAAAAAAGAATTAAAAGTTAAAAAAAAACCTTTTCCCATTTTTCCCTTAAAATAATGTTAGAAAAAATAAAAGTTAACATAACTGGTATCGCCGCGTCTGTAAAAGTCCAATCTATCACAATATGGCGTTGTTTAACCCGCACGGTGATTGCCGTAAAAATAAAAAATTATAAAATATTTTTTTGGTCACCTAAGCTCTCCAAAAAAATGAAATAAAAGTGATCAAAAAGTCGCATATACCAAAAAATAGTATCGGTGAAAACTACAGCTCGGGTCGCAAAAAATAAGCCCTCACATCGCTAAATTAAGTAAAAATTAAAAACGTATGGCTTTCAGAACATGGCGACACAAAACATTTATTTTTTTTAGCAAATAGTTTTTTTTTTTAAAAGTGGTAAAACATAAAACAAAACATATAAATTTGGTATCGCCGTAATCGTATCAACCTGTAGAATAAGGTGCACATGTAGTTTTTACCGCCAGATGGACGCCGTAAAGACGAAACCCCCCCAAAAAATTGTGTAATCGCTGTTTTTATCCAATTTCACCCTACAAATCCGGCTTTCCAGTACATTATGTGGTACAATAAATGGTGCCATGAAAAACTACAACTTGTCCCGCAAAAGTTTTTTTTGAGCAACAAGCGAAGTGAACGAGCCGAGTCAAAACATGAGATGAGCGAGGTACAAAAACGCAGAGCAGAAGAGTGGTCAGTAAAGCCAAGGTCAATCACAAGCAGAGGATCAGTAGTTCAAGAAGCTGCAGAAGGGCCAGGAAACCAGCAGAGAAGAATCACAAGCAAAGGAGAAACATGAAAGGCAGATATAAATAGACAGAGGGCGGGAGCTAGCTCCGTCTGGCCAGGCTGTGATAGGCTCTCCCACTCCTAAGTCTGCCATCCTGGGTGGTGGAAGATGGAGTCAGTCTCACAGACATAGAAGCAGGTGCAGACTGACTAACTATGGGCGTCGACACAGAAGTTGTGTCTGGCAGATCCTTTAGGGTATGTTCACACGGCCTATTTACGGACGTAATTCGGGCGTTTTTGCCCCAAATTACGTACGAAAATAGCGCCTCCATAGCGCTGACAAACATCTCCCCATTGAAAGCAATGGGCAGACGTTTGTCTGTTCACACGCGGCGTAATTTACGCACCGCTGTCAAATGACGGCGCGTAAATAGACGCCCGCGTCAAAGAAATGACCTGTCACTACTTTGGCCGTAATTGGAGCCGTTATTCATTGACTCCAATGAATAGCAGCACCAATTACGTCCATAATTGACGCGGCGTTCAAGTGCCTGCACATGCCGTTACGGCTGAAATTACGGGGATGTTTTCAGGCTGAAACATCCCCGTAATTTCAGCCATTACGGAAGCCCTTGTGTGAACATACCCTTACAGTATTATTCCAAGAAGTCTGATTGAGCCCATTGGCTCTTAAGTTTGGTATTGGCATTGAGGTTTGGTATTTTTTTGGTACATATGACAGGAATACATCGAAGATTAAAAAGATTATGCGGACATATTGGAGTATCCTAAGGCAAGACCACAGCTATGGCCCTTTATTTCTCCCTCATTGCTCAAAGGGAGTTTTCAGGTACTAGAAACCCCCTCCCTGAGGGTATGTTCACACGATGAGAGGCATTTATGTGTGAAAAGACAGACTGTTAACAGCTGCCTAGTTTCACACGTAAATGCTCCTCCTCGCATTTTGCGAGCCGTCTGAGATGCTCGTAAATCTTGAGCTGTGCTTCATTGAGTTCAATGAAGAACAGCTCAAATTACGTGGCAAAGAAGTGCCCTGCACTTCTTTGCCGAGGCAGTCCATTTACGCGTCGTCGTTTGACAGCTGTCAAACGACGACGCGTAAATTACAGGTCGTCTGCACAATACGTCGGCAAACCCATTCAAATGAATGGGCAGATGTTTGCCGACGTATTGTAGCCCTATTTTCAGGCGTAAAACGAGGCATAATACGCCTCGTTTACGCCTGAAAATAGGTCGTGTGAACCCAGCCTTAAGTGTGCCCCTGCATCCAGTGCTATTCTTGCCATCAAAACGACGCATACATAGATGGAAGCCATAATGCCAGTGTAGTCAGGGTTGCAAAGACTGGATACAATTATAACAGACCCTCAGCTGTGATAAGTAGTAGGTCGGTAAGGATTTTTAAACGCTAAGGGATCACTGATATATTATATGCCATACCACAATATAACTAAACAAAATAGTATTTGGGTAAAAAGTATAATGGGGAAACCCCTGCTGACAGAGATACAGAAACACAACCATCATGGGCAGTGGCGTAACGATCGCGGTCACAGAGGGTGCAACCAGGATCAAGCTCGGAAGGGAAGGGGGCACGCAGACTCTGGACTCCCTAAGGGTATGTTCACACGCTAAATCAAAAACGACTTTACACAGGTGTTTTCAGAGAAAACAGCCTCCGATTTTCAACCGTTTTTTCTAGATGTTTTTGGAGCTGTTTTTACATTGACACAATGAAAAGCAGCTCCAAAAACGTCTCAAGAAGTGACATGCGCCTTATTTTCACAGGGCCTTTTTTTACGCACTGTTTTCGAAAACGCCGGTGTAAAAAACCGCCCCGTCTGAACGAAACACATTTTTTTTATATTGAATAAAATGGGCAGATGTTTGTAGGCGTTTAGCTACTGTTTTTTCAGGCATATTTTGAGGCGTTTACACCCCGAAATATGCCTGAAAACACATGACCATGGGATTACAGAGCTCGCCCCATTTCGAACCCTTTTGCTTAACCTTCCTTCCATACTGTCCACCCCCTTTCTTGCTTCCAGGCCTTTTTCCCCTCCCCCCATGTCACTCTTCCATCCCCAGTGAGACACACGAGACAGTGGGTTGGAAAATTTTGGCCACAGCAGCCATTTTATTAACAAATTTTCATGAACATAAAACATAACTTTATAAATAACATTACTAGGAAAGGGGAAGTCTTTGGAGCTCCAAAACTTTGGCGCCTAACTGCCCCCTGTATAGCCACTTACCCCCAGCCGTCTCCCTACAGGCTCAGAGGCACCTTTCTGCTCCGCAGTTGGCTTGCCAAGTATGTAAAACCACTTCCCGGGACACCACCCAGCAGGAGTCCAAAATACGCCCATCTCCATGAGCAATTATGTATTTGTTAGGGACCATACCTCTGATGAATCCCCCACTTCAAATTACCACCAACTCCAAGGACCCCCCAATCCGCCAACAAAGCCACCGTGACTCCGCTCCTACCAGTCACCACCAGCCGACTCCTGTAAAAGAAAATACACCAGCAGCAACAAGGAATCTACATCGCTAAACAAAACATAACCCTATCTTAAGGGAGGGCGGGCGGGACAAGGTCTAAACTGTTTTTCCTGGGGCGTGAATGGCGCGAACCTGTCCCTCACCCTTCCTATATGCCCTCTGTTAACCTCGCCCCCTTCTCCTCCACCTTCCTCCCCCTCCTCCATTTGAACTTTTCACCTCATTCCTTCTCTCCTGCAACCCTGGTCATGTCTGCCTCCCCCAATCACTTCCTGATGTGTCCGGCTGTTTCTGCATGTAAACATACCCTAAGGCCTCTTTCACACGACAGTGAAAAACGGCCATGTGATGGCCGTCCTTTTAACGGCTTTCACATGGCCGTTTTCAGAACAATGATGTTCTATGGGTTTATTCACACGGCCGTTTTTTAAACGGCCCGTGAATAATGGCCGTCAAAAAATAGGACATGTCCTATTTTTGGCCGTTTTAACGGCCTGACGGCTCCCATAGAAGTCAATGGATCCGTTTTTAACGGCTGTCAATACATGTAACAACCGTTAAAAACGGATCTGTTACATGGGGACTGGCAAGGGAACTACTAGTTCCCTTGCTGGCTATGGTTGGCATACTCACGTTTGCGGCGCTTCTTTAGGTGTGGTCACTTGTCTTCACGGGTTTGAAGGCGCCTCGATGACGTCACCGCCCCGTCGCGCTGCCTTGCCAGATCCCGTGCAGACCAGTGACCACACCTGAAGACAAGAGACGGCGCTGCTCTCGTGAGTATGTTGCACGATCTCTAGGCAGACTGGTGTGGCATGTACAGGGAGACTGGTGTGGCATGTACAGGGAGGCTAGTGTGGCATGTACAGGGAGGCTGGTGTGGCATCTACAGGGTGGCTGGTGTGGCATCTACAGGGTGGCTGGTGTGGCATCTACAGGGTGGCTGGTGTGGCATCTACAGGGTGGCTGGTGTGGCATCTACAGGGAGGCTGGTGTGGCATCTACAGGGTGGCTGGTGTGGCATCTACAGGGTGGCTGGTGTGGCATCTACAGGGTGGCTGGTGTGGCATCTACAGGGAGGCTGGTGTGGCATCTACAGGGTGGCTGGTGTGGCATCTACAGGGTGGCTGGTGTGGCATCTACAGGGAGGCTGGTGTGGCATCATATACAGGGAGGCTGGTGTGGCATCATATACAGGGAGGCTGTGGGGCATCATATACAGGGAGGCTGGTGTGGCATCATATACAGGGAGGCTGGTGTGGCATCATATACAGGGAGGCTGGTGTGGCATCATATACAGGGAGGCTGGTGTGGCATCATATACAGGGAGGCTGGTGTGGCATCATATACAGGGAGGCTGTGGGGCATCATATACAGGGAGGCTGGTGTGGCATCATATACAGGGAGGCTGGTGTGGCATCATATACAGGGAGGCTGGTGTGGCATCATATACAGGGAGGCTGGTGTGGCATCATATACAGGGAGGCTGGTGTGGCATCATATACAGGGAGGCTGTGGGGCATCATATACAGGGAGGCTGGTGTGGCATCATATACAGGGAGGCTGGTGTGGCATCATATACAGGGAGGCTGGTGTGGCATCATATACAGGGAGGCTGGTGTGGCATCATATACAGGGAGGCTGTGGGGCATCATATACAGGGAGGCTGGTGTGGCATCATATACAGGGAGGCTGGTGTGGCA